>NC_029776.3:101872465-101873002 GCF_000817695.3 Arachis duranensis
TCAGTCACAAAACTCAACTAAAACTAAAAACTAAAAACAAATAAAATGAAGAAAAAAGAAGCACTAAATTAAAAAGAAAAAATTAAAGTGGAAGCTGAATGTTACAAAGCTCCAATGATCTTAGGCTTCTTGCTACCCTCCAACGTAAACAGTTCCATCTCTTTTCTCTTCCCATTGAAGCACCCACCAATTGAACCAGCAACATTATTATCATTATTGATATTCAGAATATTATTGTTATTGCTATCACCGGCATCAGATCCAGGAAGCTTTAAAATGTTAACACCAAAGAGCCGAACCATCTGAACCGGCTCCAAAACCGGTCCAATCGGTCCAAAAAACCCAACCCCATCATTACCAACACTCCTCGCCTTCCAGTCTATAAACAGTTGCCTGTCCGGTCCAGTGGACCGGTGGAAACAAACCGTGTCACCGGCTTTCAGGTTCTTCTCCTTAACGAACCGGCTCCAGCCTTTCGTTAGCACGTAGCTCTGGCTACTGTTCCAGTACGAGTAACGAAACCGCCACACTTTTCCT
>NC_029776.3:101873092-101916749 GCF_000817695.3 Arachis duranensis
CGAAGTTCAGCAAAACGCCCTTCGCCGCCGTAACTACTCCGCCGCCAGCTCCGCCGCAACCGTTTTGTAAGGGAAAGTGTTTCTCCGCGTGTTGTTTTGGTATAACTAACCGATTCAGTTTTCCCACGTCACTTGGCGTAACGGCCTTCTCGAACAACTGCTCACGCGCCTTCCCTCCACACGCGCCGGATGAAGACATCATCCCCGCGGAACCTCCGTTACCCGCAGCTCGGTTGAGCCGCCGCCCTATGAGGCCGCGGCTCCGCTTGCTCTGCTCCAGCTCGTCATTGTACGTGTGTTTTCTCAGCATGTCCACGATCTCGGATTTTGAATGCGAGTTGAGAAACTCGCTCTCGAAATCCTCGTCCTCGACCGCGGTGTTGTTGGACACAACACTGCCGAGGGGCTTGAAGTTGGTGACGGCATCCTTGCCACGAAACCGTTGTGCTGCGATGTCATAGGCTCTAGCGGCCTCGTCCTCCTCGTTAAAGGTCCCCAACCAAACGCGTTGATGCTTCTCGTAAATCTGAGCGCCCCAACGTCCGTTTGGTTGGGGAACCACACCTTTATACTTGGAGGAAGGGAGTTTTCGTGACTCCACTTCGGTGACGCCGCCACCGACGTCCGGATCCACGATTGTGCTGGCACCGCTGCCGACACGACATAAGCTGTTTGGTGGCGGCGGTGACAGCTTCTTCGATGTGGCGGTGAATGGCGACGCGGGTGTCGCCGGGGTTAGGGTTATGGAAAGCGAGTCATTTGTGCACGTGGTGCTTTCATCTACGGAACTTGTTGCATCCATTTTTCTCTTTAATTAGAGAGGAGAGAAGGGAAAGAAGTTTTTTTTTTTTTTTGTGTTTGGTTTGGTTTGTTGACTAAGAAGTAGCAGAAAGAGTTGTGTTTGTGTTGGAATAGGGAAGGAATATATATAGAAGGAAGGTGTACTAATGAATGTGTTATTTTATTATATAAATTGAAAAGGAAATATACTTAGTTGGGAGGGATTATAAATGATGAGGTGATAACTAATGGCTTGATTTTTGTTAAATTAATAATAATAATGTGGATTTGGGTATGGTGTGGTGGGTCAACTCAGATGGGGATAGAAGGTAAGGAACTAGGAAGATTCATGGTGTGAGAAAAAGGGTGGGGACTTGAAGGGATGGGAAGAAAGTAATGAAAGGGGTAAAAATTAAAAAAAAGAAGAAGGGAGAAGCAGAAGGAGAAGGAGAAGGGGTGGGTCTATATCCTCTGTTGTTATTGTTATTGATGTTGTATTGTATGTGTGAGTTGTGGGCTCTGTATGTTAGGTAGGACCCACGTAATACCAAGTTGATGAGATTCACATGAGAGGGTGGACCTTGATTTAGTGAAGTTCATCCCCCCTGAACTTTGCTGCACCCTTCTATCATGCAAAGCCCCTCGGCATGGTCTATTCCATCTCACTTTTGTATATCATAAATTAAATTTAATGAGACATTTTTGCATCAATTTAACTATAAGATCTGATATTCAAGCACACATCCATAATAAGGACATTATTTCACTGACTTTGATTTATTTAAGGAAAAATTATTAATCATCTTAACACACGTAGCCCTATCGATTTTCATCATTATTAAATAATATTTGGATACAACCTATTTAATAAATAAAAAAATGTGAATAGTAATGAATAATTTTTATACCTATAAAATATTATTATTGCGCTTATTTAGTTAAGTATGTCTATAAATAAGAGCTTCAACAAAAGAGTAAAAGATTGAAAATTCTAATTAGAAACACATTTATATAAACTCATATATCAAAAATTTCCTGAGTTCGTCCTAAATTAGTTTTCTGTAGATTTTCTTCCGCTCATCTTTTATTTTCTTTACATTTTTGCGATTTATCTTTCTGCAAGATCTAGTTTCTTTTATCTCATTTTGCCTAGTTCTTTTCTTATTAATTGTAAAATCGTTGGATTACTGAGAAGGCTTGAAGTTTGTATTTAACACTTTGATTTTTGAGAAGTGTTGTATATTTATATTCATACCATTTACAAGTTACATTTCAGAATATATTGATGTTGCATGCATGTTTATGATTCTGCAAGCTTCTAGTTTTCTTTTATCTTCTTCTTCTCGTTGCCAAAGAGAGAGATTTTGATGTACTTTGAAATTGATACATGCAAAGAGGAGTTAATTAGTTTCACTCCCAAATATTATTATTACATTCTGAACCGAAATCAAACATAATAAATCTTTTATTTTAAACAAATTCTACATCAAACAAAAATTATAAAATAGAACAAAACCTAGAATATTTTGAAACATATATGCATTCAAAATCAAAGAAACACAGAAATGAAAGTAAAATCCTATATTTATTAAAGTGAAATTCAAGAAATTTCGAGTTACCTTCTGTGATGTTATTCAACTAGGATTTCTGTGTATAGCAAAGTATAAACTAAGAAAGTGACTAATGAGGAAAAAGATACAAAAAAAAATCACGAGATTGAGAGGATGCAAGAGTGAAATTCTCAGTTTGTGTTAGGAATTCTGCGTTGAATTAGTAAATTATCAAATCAATTTAATTAGACGTGATTAGAAAATAAACTCGATCGTGTAACATAACTGCTTGTCTAAAATATAATAAACCTTCAAAAGATTTTCTGCCTAAGTGCCAAAGCGGATATCAAATAACTTAAAATTTGATTGGATGAACTTATAAAAAAATATTTTATTTAAAAAGAATTATACTTAAATATTTTATATAAATTTTTTTTATTTATAACTTATATTTAGATATAATAATATAANCTCGGATTTAAGTGAGTATCACAAAGTTTATTCAAGATCCATTTACCTGTTTAGGTGGGTTTAATATTTTGTTTTTATATAATTGTGTTAAAAGTGCACTAGGAATGTCATATATATATATTAGAGATGATATAGCGTAAGTTAATAATATTATACATTAGTTCGCCATTTGGTTTAGTTAAAGTATTGCCTAAGTTTCTATGATGACCTTTTATATATGTTAAAATGCATGATGAATAACTTTATATAACAAAAGACCACTATTATTTCATGAAAGAAAAATTTTATCTAATCATTTAAGATAAATATCAAAATATTAATAAACATATAGTTTTATATCTATAAAGTTATTAAATATGATTGTGTATTTAGTAAAAAAAAATTGATATAAAAATGAAAATTAAAATACTAAGTATATATTCAACCGAATTCAATAATAAAATAAATATAACATTTAATCTATTTAAAATATATTTTATTTTTATTTGCTAATTATTTATTCTAAGGTTATTTTTATTAGAATTTTCGCTTTATATGCATGTTATATACTACAATATCTTATGCGTTATATATTAACACTTGACATACAGAACATAAATATTGTATAATATATATCAAAATGTTTGCGGACCTTAATATAAATCGGAAATTATAATATTTCTTCTTATTTTATCAAGCCTCATAAAATTTAAATATAAATTGTTAAACGTATATATAGTCGTCTTTCAGGCTTTATACACTTCTTTGACTTTATTATCATTGTACATATAATTATACATATATCATATATGGGTCTCTATCTCTTTGTCTCTCTCTATAAATATTCAATTAAAACTGACTTCTTTATTTTCCCTCACTAAATCAAAAAGATATATCTTATCAATACTGGTGCATGATCAAAATCTTCTCTATAATCTTTTGACGCTTTAAATATGGAGAATATAGATAAACATAAAATTAAGTGAAAAGGGCAAGAGGGGGGTGGGGATCATCTTCCACTTGGATGGGTTGTGGGGCTGAGATTTTATGAGAGGGCATGGGAGAGGCATTGAAGGGAGGAAGAATAGACACCCTCGCATCCAACAAGAAATTATCACCATTGTTCATTTGTCCCCACTTGGCCTCAGCTCATTCGCCGTTGCCAAGTTCCACTTTGTCCTATTGCCCAGGTTCACATAAGAATCTTCTTCCCACATCAAATAAAACAAAACATTAATTTGAAAATTAAAAATAAAATAAAATAAAAACTTCAGCAAATTTTCATTCTCTAAACATAAAATATGACATATTTTGTTTGTCTTAAAAACTTTAAAATGTTAATTTTGATCCCTACTATTAGTTTATTTCAATAATAAATATTTATATAAGAAACTAAATTATGGTAAATAATGCCGTAATAGTGACCATTTTATAAAAACATTTAATACTAAAAAAAATACACTTGAAATCGTCAAATTTATTGTCAGAATTAAAATAAAAATTTAACAAAAAATTATTTTACAGTCGAACTTATTAATCCATTAAAAAAAATCTTTGACAACAAAAATTTATTATCATTAGATTTATCCGGCAAAAAAGGTTATTTGACTAATTCGCACAATTATTACCATTGATATATTTTTTAACAATAAATTTGACGGTAATGTTTCGACAATTATTTATATTTAAAATAAATAAAAATTATTATTATCGGATAAATTTCATGTAAAATCCAACAATAATAAATAATAATTTTTAAAAGAAAATATCCTTGGTGAAGTGAAATTTTTAATAGTTGCTATCAATTATTTTTTAAAATGGATTGAAACTTAACCATTGGTTAAGATAACATCTATTTCAACAAATGATCTCTTTTGTTTAAAAGTATATCATATGTAAATTTAGTTTTCCTATACACATTATTACTGACAATGGTCACCAATTCACCAATAAAAAATTCACATATTTTTTGTAAAAAAAATAACTTAAATACAAATTTTAGAACTTGCCCTCACAATCTTCAACACATATATCTCACTCACACTTTTCTTATCCACAAACAAAGACCCTCGTACCTTCACATCCTTGTTCACCCATCATATGTACCATCTTCTACTAACGATTGTCTCTCTTTCTCCTTTTTATTTTCTATCTCTATTTCGAACAGAAAGAAAGAGAAGAAGAAAAAAATACAATATAATAAACCAAACGACAGGAAGTACTTACCCCTTTTATTTCTATCTTTCTCAATACTCTTTCCAACACGTTTTGATAGAGGGGAGTGAAAATCATGAAAACTATTTGGATTCCAAAATTAAAATATCATGCAAGTTAAAGGCGCCGGTTGGGTTCCACCATGAAATTTCAGTCGTTGCACACCATCACACAAACGGTCTAGGTAACACTGGTAAATGGAAAAGGTAAAATAATCTATTTAATGATGTAATCAGTTTTCTCTCTCATTCTTTATTCATTTACTTTTAAATTATTGACTTCCTTTAATTCCAAATTTAATAAAGTATGTTAAACTGGGAGCTCCATACCCATAAAACCCACCGAGTTATAACTCATCCTTTAAAAAGCTTAACCTGCTTTGTCGAAATTCTACCAGACCAAACTTGGGGGCTATGATATAGCTGTTATAAGTCGGTCAAACATTATAATGTAGCTTCGTACGTTATAACTTGACCTTATCTATATCAAAATGAATATTATAATCCAAATACGATATTGTTCTTTTTTATTGCAAATTACTTCGAAAATGTAACGGTAAAGACCTCGCCTTACATATAAGGAAAGTAAGACATTTTTATTGGATATAGACACTTGAATATACATTTTTGACTGGCTGAAATATCGGAGTGCCTTTTGCAGGTACTCTCTCCCTTTGATTTCTTCGCACCAAGATATTCCTCTTCCCAAATAAGAAGCTCGGAGTTAACTGTCGAGGACGAGCTATACCTAATCAATCTGTACAAGAACAAAACATATTTCTAAATTTATTTCTAAATCACAATTACATAAATCTAAAAAAAGTCTAGTATTTATTATTTTTATTAAACAAATAAATAAAAAGTCAATAGTACAAACAAAAAACTCAAAATTCCAAGTTAAATGTACAAAATAAAAAAAATGTGAAAGGAAAAAAGAAAATTTTAAGGAACCAACTATAATATAAGCTAATTCAGTCAATTTTCTTTAATTTTTAATTTGAAATTCAAAAAATTAGGCTAGTAAGGAGTTATTCTTTTTTCGTAAGGGACTTGTTTTTAAACTAATTGGTTCTAGTTGGCTACATTTCTAGTTAGTTTCCTAGTGGGATCGATGAAAAAAACGATGCACCAACAAATAAGCTAAGATATCTTATAGGTCCACACTGTCATCAACATCATCCTCCTACCTATCTTGATCCCTTAGCTTGCAGCATCGGTGGTATTGGTATGGATGACGGCCGACTGTAAAGTTCGGTCCGGCTCGCATCTACTTGTCGTATACGACCATATCCTCTCTCATATTGTGAATCTCCTCTCAATCCCTTAGAATCTCTATACGAGCTGCTGCAATGACTTATCTATCCTCCACAAACATCAATTCACACTCATCAAGGCGAGTGAGCAAGTCATAGATACGATCTTCAGATTCGTGGTATGGCCGATCTCAATCGGCCAAACTATGTGTGAGGCTGTAATCCACTCACACAACTCGGCAATGATTTCCAGAAAAAACAGAAATGACTTGTAGCTTCGAAGGATGCCACTAGAGTAGTGGTGTCAATATGCTTGGCCCTACTTTATAGGGTCAAAAGGACAAAAGGCCCTATAGCTAATAGGGTCAAATTTTCAAAAGCTCAAAGGGCCAAAAAGCCTTCACGGACCAAAAACCCTTACGAGCTAACACGCGGGCCACCTAATCCTCTTTTTTTTTTAAATCTCAACAACACATATAAAACTTATTAAAAGTCATTGACTTCTTCTATCCCTTTGTCATTTTTTATGTGTAGAAAATAAAGAAGTTAAAAAATAAATATCAAATAATGTGTATTGTTCATATTAAATCCAACTTTTAACTATATACATCAAGAAATCAAACATGACATTCACTATCTCATCACCCTTCTCTTTAGTATCCACCATCAATAATGTCTCTAGTAGAAAATTAAAATAAAATTTACACAAAAATTTATCATCTAAAATCATGAATATTAAGGGAGATGCATCGACTCTGTTGACACTTCTTCTTCACAAATTTCACCAATGTCATCATCTAAAATCAACCAATTAAAAATTAATTAGAAACTCAATTTAAAACGTTATTTAAAAAAAATACAAATCTTTACCATCATAATTTGGAACAAATTCACGTAACCAACTCTTTGTGCAAATAAACATTTGGACATGCTCATGAAGAGTGGAACTTTTATATTTTGTTAAAAGACGTCCACTAATACTAAATGCAGACTCAGATGTTACTGTAGTGATGAGAATACTTAAAACATCTCTGACCATAACTGACAGAATGAAAAATCTATCCTCATTAGTCTTCTAAAAATTCAACACATCATACTTCAAATCATTTTCATTGGTGTGAATCAAACATTCTTTTAGATAAATCTCTAATTCATCTTTATCCGTGAAAGTTTGGGTTTCATAGTCAAATTCTCGAAACTCCTAAAAGATGTAGTATAAAGATCATTTAAGTAACGAATAAACATAATAGGAGAAAAATAATACTATACTAGCATTAAATACTTTTATCACATTTCGCTCTTCTTTGTAAGCCTTCCTTCTTCAGGTGACTTAGGAGATTAGTTATTACTTTGAGAAATTGTTGAACCACTAAAAGTATTCATATACTTTTCATACAATCTTTTAAAGTTCTCCAATACTTCATTTGCCTTCAATTCAAAGGTTGAAGGATCTAGTTTTTTGTAACAAAACCTCAAGAACTTTAACTTTAATCGACGATCAAGAATTGTCTCAAAAGCCAAGATGGTGTTATAATCCTTCCAATATTTATCAAACTTCACCTTCATTCTCAAAGTCATGTTCATAATAACATCATTATTACAAATTTGATTGTCTTCCAAAAGGCATTCAATTTTCTAAACTTGCATAAAATACAAATTTGGTGTTGGATATGATGAACCCGAAATGAGGTTTGTAGTTTCATAAAATGGCTCTAAAAATTCACATAATTTTTTTTTGCTAAGCTCTATTCTTCATTTGTCAAACAATGTTTATAAGCTCCATCTACAACACTAAGGATGCCAAACGCTTTTTCAAATCTAAGTGCACTTTCCAACATCATATATGTAGAGTTCCATTAAGTTGGAACATCTGATTTTAGACCAACACCTTCTTCAATTTCTGCTTGCTGCACACAATCTTTAAATTTCACCATTCTCCCATATGAAGCTTTCACATATTTCACACTCTCTCTGATTTTAAATAAAGTTTTAACAGCCACCTTTAATCCTTCTTGCACAGTCAAATTTAAAATATAAGCAAAGCAATGTATATAAAAATGTTCTCCATTACAAAGCAAACTATATTCTGCTTACGTAGATGAATTTTTAAGATATTTTATATGTTGTCATTTGTAGAAGCATTATCTAAAGTAATAGAGAATACTTTTTTATCAATTCTTCATTGCTTCAAAGAGTTAAATAAGATTGCTTTCAGATCTGTCCTAGTATGGGGAGGAATCATTTGACAAAAAATTCAAAATCTTACTCACTAGTCACCAATTCTCATCAACAAAATGAGTTATCAGACAAATATATCTTTTAGTGATAAATGTTGTCCATACATCATATGTCAAATAAATTCTATTAGATATCCTAGACATTTTCTTCTTCAATTTTTCTTTCTTTGTTGAGTAAATCATTTTAAGATCTGATACTAAAGTGTTTCTAGAAAGCATTAGAATAATTGGACTAATGTAATTAATCCAATCTCTAATACCCACATAC
This sequence comes from Arachis duranensis, assembly GCF_000817695.3. Taxonomy (NCBI): domain Eukaryota; kingdom Viridiplantae; phylum Streptophyta; class Magnoliopsida; order Fabales; family Fabaceae; genus Arachis; species Arachis duranensis. The sequence continues at coordinate 101,881,844 of NC_029776.3, forward strand.
TCAACAAAGCTAAATACAAGATCATGTTTTACTATAGCCTGAGCGAATTTTTCTCTGATGAACATTCTAGTCAATTTTAGTTAGAAGACCTTCTATATCATCATCGAATCTAATACTGAGGGGTATGGATTTACAAGAAATTATATGATGACTCAGATGAGAAGTTCCGTAACTATTCTTAGTTTCCGAATTTTTCTCAATTTGTTATTTATGATTACAAAAGTTGTATGCACCTATTTCAACACCATCTCTGTCTTTTCAATATTCTTAAAAAACCTCCAAATATTAAATTTTTCGCAAGAATCAACACTATCAGAAACTTAAATAAAAGTTTCAGAAATAATCTCATTATCCATGTTTATAAATTTTCTACTCATATCCAAATAATGTGTATTGAAATTCTACAACAACAACAACAACATTATTCATCTTATCTAAATATGCATATGCAATTGCTACGGTTCTACTACACTAGCCCTTTTAGCTACACATATACTAATTAGACTGTCTTCAAACTTGGTGGAGATTAACTAGACCTACATACAACTAGCATTATAGCTCGAATTTTAGCTTGATCAACGAAAATTCAACAAATCAAGTAATAACTAACACAAATACATTTCTAACTAATATTATTAATTATTGCAGATGATAGACAAAAGACTTGTTTAGATTGCTAAAGAAAAATTTAGGTCCAAACTTCAATTCCTTTATAGCACAAAAGTTGACACTTGTTCCAAAGGATATTAATTGTTAAGCTTTAAAGAATAATAAACTTTTACATCAATGGATAAGTTTGGTAAGAACACATTGCAAGTATAGTACTACATAATAAAGAGTTTATTTAGCATATTCATATTCATATTTTATTTATACACTGCTTTTGAGAAGGAGAATTGAAGAATGGCAAAAAATATAAGAGTTTAGGAATCGATCTAGGAACTACATTCATTTAATATAGTATATTAGTTTGATTCATTATAGAAAATATGAAAATATCACAAGACATTTTACTATTTTGTAGATGCTAAAAGGTTGATTGGCAGAAAACATAAAGATTTTAAAATTTAAAATGATCTCAAGTTGCCTCATTTAGGTTATTAAAATGAGACAAGAAGTGTTTGTTTCTTGATTTTGGTTGGTAAAAAAGTGATTTCGAAAACAGCCAAAAATGGATTTCAAAATTAAAAATGAAAAACAAAGAAATAGAGACACATATGCAGTTGTTGATAACTAACACAAATACATAATTTTTTTCCTGCTACTTTAGATTGTATGGAATAGAAGTTGCAGATTCAAGAGATCACAAAGGGATGCAAAACTTAATGACCCAAATCACGTAAGAGAAAGAAAAATATGATTAATCAAGCACCATTAAGATTAATCAAGCACTCAACAAGAATCAAGTTAAAAAGAACATAATTAAACTGAATTTAAATAGTCAGACACCATTAAGATTAATCAAGCAGATTGTTTTCACATAAAATAATTAAACTATAAATAATTGATAAAATAGATAAAAATGAATGAATCAATTAAATCGATTTGATTTATTTTGAAAATCCTATTTTGAGAAGCCCCATTTTGAAATCAAGTAGAAATAAGCAAATTATAAAGGCAGAAACTCTAGAAGAAAAAGAAGAAAGTCATCTTTGAGGCTCTAAAGCAGAAACACACTCTTTAAAGTAGAAACAAGCTGAATCGGTGATAGGAGGACAAGCACCACATCATGGGGTTAGGGAGGAGGAAGAGCACTGCTTCAGGGAAGAGGAGGAGCAAGAGGAGCACTGTGTCACGGCATCAGGGAGGAAAAGAGCACCGTGGGAGGAGAAGGAGCACCGTGTCATGACGTCAGGGAGGAAGAGGAACACCATGTCACGACGTCAGTGAGGAAGAGAAGCACCGTGTTAAGAAAGAGGAGTACACCGAATTCGTCTTTAGTAGATTTCAGCGCAAGTTTTATCGTCACTCGTTAGGGTTTAAAGGAGGAGGAGGTCACCAATTTGATATTCGGACTTTTAGGGCTAGCCCTGTTTTAATTTTAGGGGGAGCTTAATTAGGGTCAGGGCTTACAAAATGTGTTTTTGTAATTTTTGGGCCTGTGGGATGAAATTATTTTGAAGGGTATAGGACTAGCCCTAGAGTCTTGGGCTCAATTGACACCACTACACTAGAAGACCCATAAGTATAGTTCTTGTATGGTTGTCTGAATGTCCCCAACCAAATTGTATTAGGATTCACCACAGTAGCACTGTTCAATCCGTTGCCTTCATGTGTATTCTATTGGGAATTCTAAGTCCGAGTCTTGAAGGTTTTTGTATACTTATTCTATGTAATAAAAAGAGAGATTTAGTTGTCATAGTTGAAATGAATATTATTTAAAATAAGTAGTATAAGAAAATCGAGATTCACATGTAAATGCTCAGATTACTCATCCATTCACAAAATCTTGTTCTCCTTTTTGGTATGGAGATGTATCAAGATCTCAGCGTGAGTCAGGTTGCACTCTAATTTCTTCGTTTGCACATAGTCAAGTATAAACAAAGACAAATATAAATACAATGATGATATCGATAAAATCTAAATTAACTATAGTTTTAAAACTACTTTATTATTTTTTGTGTGGAAACAATGATCACTTAATTTTCATAATGCAAAGAGTCATTGTTGGCTGATGTTCTATTTTTTCTAATTATTGTTTTATTTTGCTTGAATATGAAAAAGTTTGAAGCATAGGAATAAATTCTCTAGAGTTTATGTTACATATGAACAAGAGAGTGTTTGATTTTAGCTGAATTTTTTCAACAAAATCTATTTCTTTACATAAGAAAGCACAAGAGTATTTATTCTAAGTTCCTGCTAGTTGCATGTTAGTTAATTCTAAAAGGTATCAGATACTAGTGAGTCAGAGGAAGAAAAGACCAGAAGAGAGAAATGAAGAAAAATAGGGAGATTGAGATTTTTATTTTCAACAAAACTTGCAGAATTGGTTACACCAATATACAGTTGAGGTATATCTAGACATAATGGAAAGGAAAACTATCTAGAAGGAACTAGAAGAAGCTGTGTAACTTACTTGACAGCTCAGCATACTTGTCATAGAAACTCTAACTAACTTCTCTCTCTTTTCTCTACTCTTCTTTGGCTGACTGTTTTGCATACTCTCTATCATGTCCCCGCAAACTTAAGGGAGCAGAATTTGATAAATTCTACACATTAATTTTGTCTTTAAGTGAAATGAAAGCAGCTAAAGGGAGTGCCTTTGTGAATGTGTTTGCGATTTGAACTGAGCTTGGTACATGACTCACCTGTATCACTCTCTTTGACACATAATCCTTCACAAAATGCAAGTCGATCTTGAAATGCTTCAATTTCGAATGGAGAATAGGATTTGTAGCCAGAAGCACTATACTTTGATTGTCACAATAAGCCATGGTACCTTTGTAACACTCCATTTCAATTCCCGATGACGCCTTTAATCCAAATAAGTTCAGCTGCCAAATCTGCCATGGCCCTATATTCTGCCTCTATACTCGATCTTGCTACAACATCTTATTTCTTTGAATGTCAGAAGACCAAATTCCTTCCTAGAAAAACACAAAAGCCTCCAATAAATTTTCTGTCACTTGGATCACCTGTCCAATCAGAGTCATAATAAGATGTAATCTTTAATGAAGGGTCCTTGTGAAGCTTTAGACCATGTGATGCTGTTTCACTCACATATCGCAAAATCTACTTAACCAACTTCTAATGATTCTTCAGAGGATCTTGCATAAGCTGAGCTACTTTATTGACACTATATGCTAAATCCAGTCTGGTGACAATCAAGAACTGAAGACTGCCAACAATATATCGATACAAGTAAGGATTGTCAAAGGGTACATTACTTGTGGCTTCAACTTTATAGTGAAGGGGAGTGGTGTGTGACACGATTTGCAACCACTCATGTTGGCTTTTGCCAGCAGATCCAGAACATATTTTTTTTGAGTCATCATTAAGCCTCCATCATCCATTCTTGTTACCTGAATTCCTAAAAAAAGTTACAAATCACCCATGTCCTTTAATGCAAAGGCTAAGTTCAGCCTTCGAGTGACTTTAAAAATGACTTCAATAGAGCTTCCAGTAAATATGATATTATCTACATAGATCAGGACAGAGGTGATTGAAGGGTGATTATGCTTCACAAAGACAAACACATCTGATTTGGTGGCCGAGAACCCTAAATTTTGAAGTGCTGTAGAGAGGTTATGGTACCAGATTCTTAGTGCCTACTTTAGTCTATATAGGGCCTTGGTGAGTTTGCACACGAAGTTGGAACTTTACCTTGTGTATTCTTGTGACTATCTCATGTATACATCTTTAGTGAGCTCTCCATGCAAGAAAGCATTCTTCATGTCCAACTATCTTATAGACCAAGACCTTGCTAAAGCTATAGATAAGATGATGCGAATGAAAGTTAGTTTAACAACAGAACTATACATTTTTGTGAAGTCAAACCTTGGCCGTTGAGAGAATTCCTGAATTACTAACCATGCTTTATGTTTCTGTAAACTACCATTAGCATTGTACATGAGTCTAAAAACCCATTTGCTGTCTATGGTCTTTCTGCCAACACATAATGGGACAAGTTTCCATGTGTGATTCTTTAAGAGTGCATTAAATTCAGTATCCATTGTTGTCTTCCATCGAGGTCAGCCAAAGCTTGTTGAACACTTCTTGGTTTAACACAAGCTTGGAAGGCTCTTGGTCTAAGGGAGCTTGACTTGATGCGAGTGATCATGGGGTGAACATTTGCTGCCTCTTAATGTACAGTATCATTGGATGCCCACGAAAATACAATTTTCATGTATGGGATAGGCACTGTGACTAGGGTATCAGATGGTGCTGTGTGTGATAGAGTAGAGTGATTAGTTATGGTTTGTGGTTGAGGAAGAGACATAGATGAGAGCGAAGGAACTGAAGGTGAAGGAATTGGAATGGTGCCAGGGGGTGGAATAGAAAAATTATATGGCAAAAGAGGTGGAATGGATGAGGTTGAAGAAATTGAAGCAGGTGAGGCAATGGGGACCTGGGTTGATGTTAAGGATGGCGAGTTTAGATTGATGGTTGAAGATTTAGGAATAACTGGAAATTGTGGTTGGGGTGTGTAATTAGGTGGTGACTGCTTGTCTTGATTTTCAGCGTTGAATTCTGAGGTTAGATATTTGAATGGGAAGTTGGTTTTATCAAATATGACATTTCTTATGATTATCACTCTTTCTGATGGTGTCAAGCACTTATACCCTTTGTGACTAGTTCCATAACCAATGAACACACTAGGGGTTGATCTGAAATCAAGCTTGTGCCAGTTATATGGTCTGAAATGAGGAAAGCACATGCAGGCAAACACTTACAAATTTGCATATGGATGATGCTATTGAACAATTTTTCAACTGGTGACATGCCACTTAGCAATGGAGTTAGAAGAATATTGATTAATTTGACTGCTGTTGTGAATGACTCTCCTAAAAATTTGATAGGCATGGAGGCTGCTGCCATCATGGTTAACCCCATTTCAACTACCTGTGCTTTCTCTCAACTATGTCATGCAGCTGGTGAACATAAGGACAAGAAAATCTGTGAATTACTCCTTGTGCTTGCAACATTTTTGAAAGGCTAACATATTTTGTAGCATTATCACTTTGAAATATTTTTAGCTTAGTATTAAACTATAATTTAACTATTTGTTGAAACTGTGAAAAATTAATTTCAATTGAGCTCTATTTCTAATTAAATATAACCATGTAAATATGGAGTAAGTATCAACAAAATTGACAAAATAGTTATTCCCATTAGAATAAAAAATTAGAGCATGACCCTAGATGTCAGAATAAACAAGCTCTAAAGGAGCAGAATCAACTGATTTTGACTCAGAAAAGGCTAAGCAATGAGACTTGCCAATACAACAAGAACTACAAACACATTTATTGAAAAAAAAGGAAATATTACAATGCTTTAAAATATTTGAGATAACAACAGCTGAGGCATGACCAAGCCTAGCATGCCAAAGCATGTAATTGTTTGAATCTGACTTCACTGAACTTAGTAATGCATATGGTGAGTGAGCTAGGTAGAAATTGAGCAATCTATACCTTTCTTTTGCAACATTCCCTTCTAAGACTGTTTCTTTAGTATCCTGGGATTTAACATAGCATTCATGAAATTAAAACTCAAAGAAGACATTATTGTCGCAACAAAATTGATAGACACTAAGCAAATTCTTAGTAATATCAGGCACTAATAATAGTTTGTGCATGATTAGATTTTTAGAGCTCAAATTAGTTTTGAAGTAAGCTTTCCCAATGTAGTTTATGGCCAAACCTGTTCCATTACCAACCATCACTTGATTAGTGCCTACATAATTTTCTTTTTCAACAACAGTTTCTGGATTTGAGGTAATATGGTGTGTTGCTCCTGAGTCAAGATACCATATTGAATCATGAATTGTTGCAGGATTTGCTAGAACACTAATAAAGTTTGCTCTTGGCTACTCACTTGATTGAGCTCTTTCTGAATACCTTGTGATGATGATGGAGCATCCTTATATCTGTACCAACATGATGACTTTGTTGTATGTCCATACTTACTGCATAATTGGCATTGAGGTCGATCTTGCAATTTTTCATACCATTTTCTCTCATAATTCGGTGTTCGTCCATAGCTTTGTACTCCATATCCTTGTGCTTCATAATTCTGAGGCCTGTCATAGCCCTGAGCTTGTATTTTATCAACATATTGTGGATGACTTCTACCAAAATCTTGTTGTTGCCTTCCTCCTCTGATAGATCGTCCTCTGCTTCTGAAGCCTCCTTTAAACACTCCTCTTTGAGCAAAATTTGCTTGAAACTTATCTTGAGACCTTTCTTGATCAAACTGACTTATGTAACTAGACTCAGTAGCATTAGCTTGCAAGAGTAAGGCTGGCTCTAACTTCTAAAACTTTTCTATCATGCTCTCATGTACAAATAGAACTGCCTCCAACTCAGCTACAATGATTCCTTGAGCTCTTATTAAGAGTGAAGTGAGCAGTGCTGCATATTCTTCTGTTAAACCGTTCAACAATGCATTCACATGATCACTCTCACTCACTATCTCTCCAACTAACACTAGTGCATCAATCGTGCTCTTAATTGTTAGCATATAGTCACTCACAAAAGCACCAATTCGTGTATTGCTCAACTTGCTTCTCAACTGCATTAATCTAGCTCGAATTTGTGAAGCAAAATGACTCTCTAACCTGTTTCAGATCTGATAAGTGAATGTACATCGAACCATTCGAGTTGTGTATGGTTTTGTCATTGAAGCTAGCAATTAGGACTTCAACAATGCGTCTTGCTTCTTCCATTTTTAAAATTCTTGGTTCAGTTCTCCATTTTCAAGAAACTGTTGAAAAATTCTCTGTCCAGTGATGTGATCTAATAGATCATTGCCTTCAATCATTGCTTCTACTGGATCCTAAATTGTCGTTATCAAGCTTCATATAGATTGGATTTGCTGTGAAATCAGGAGCGCTCGCTGTTTGTGCTGAGCTTTGATTATTTGAAGCAGCATTAGCAAAATTGCTTATTGCAGCCATTGTTGTGGTGAGATTCTAGCTCTGATACCATGAAAGGTACCAAAGACTAATGAATGAGAGGAAGATAAGATCAAAACAGAGAAATGAAGAAGAATAGGGAGACTAGGATTTTCATTATCAACAAAACTTGCAGAATTCGTTATACTAGTATACAGTTAAAGCATATGTAAACATAATAAAAAGAAAAACTATCTAGAAAGAACTAGAAGAAGCTGTATAACTAACTTAATAGCTCAACATATTTGTAACGAAAATTCTAACTAATTTCTCTTTTCTTTTTTCTTTTTTGCTCTTTTTTGACTGTCTATTCTACACTCTATCACATTCTAACCTTAATAATAACTTTCTAAGTGACTATTTGTGTTGCAACCAATCTGTTTCTGTGGTTCTGTTATAACAAAATTTCCAATAATTAACCTTGTATCACTCTTCTCCACACATATAGTATTTAAGGAAACAACTAATCGTAAAAAAATCCAAAAAAAAAAACATTTATTAAAACCAAAATAAGAAAAGAATATTTCAACTCATGATGACTATGGACTTCATTCCAAAAAGGAAAAAAAAAATCAATTTCATGATTCCTGTGGGTAATGGTTAGCGGTTAGTCATAATATACACGGACGTCTCATATCGCAAGTAGCCAAGTGGATATCTCTTTGTTTTCTCTCTGTGCATTCATTGTACAAAACGAAACTTCTAAGAATGACTTGGAATTGGTTTAAGGTACAGACTGGGACAACCCTTGTGATGCATTATAGACTCTTCCCTTAGCTTTAACTATGATGACTTGTGACTTATGACTTATGACTTATGACCGTTCCATCCATTGTACTGGAGAAAGAATGCTTTACATATACTTACTCAGGGGTTGGGGCCATTGTGTTTGAACTATTGAAATGATTANATTTTTATAATTTTATTAAATTTATAATTAAATTTTTATAATTTAAAATTTTTAATTAAATTTTTATATTTTTTTAAATTTTGTAATTAAATCTTTGTCATATATAAAATATTAAAATTAGCTAAATATTTTTTTTAAATATTCACAGTTAAATGTTAAATTTTTAAATTTAAATGTTTTCTCATTTTTAGGATATTCTCGTATATATGGCATGGTGGGTAAGTAATGATCTTGTATATGATTTATGTTTAATTTTTACTCTCAATTATTTAAGAATTATTTTGTTGGATGATTTATTTATATAATAATGTTTAACAATTTAAAAAAACTTCTTGGGGAAAACTATAAAAATTCACTTATGTGTTCTATGTTTTCTCATTGTAAAAGGTAACAAGACCTAAAAACACAAGATAAACTATTAAAAATGCGCTTAGATAATTTTGTTGTTGACAAAAATACATTTGAATTTTGTTATTGATAAAAATACCTTCAAATAATTTAAAGATGTGACAAAAATACTCAAAAGAATATTATTTTTTTGTAAGTGGCAAATGATTTTTGTATTTAACAAACTAGTTATGTATTTAATCCAAAATTTTATAGGAATATTTAGATAACTATTTAAAAATACACACAAAAAAATAAATAAAAATTTGATCTCTATATTTTTTATTTTTTAAAAGTATTGTTGGTTATTGACAAAAAATCACAAAAATATATCTTTAGCAAAAAATTACCAAATTTTAAAAATAAAAATATCTTTTTTTTAATCATATTTATAAAAAATCATATCAAAATTTAATTTCTAAAATATTTTTTAAAAATACATAATTTAATGTTGGATATTTTTATTATATTTTTTAATTATTTAAAAATATTTTTATTATAACAAAATTTGAATATATTTTTGTCAAAAAAAAAAATTATTCGAGTGCAGTTTAATAATTTACCCTAAAATCATATTTTTCTTCGGTGGGTAGCAGTTTATCTAAATTGTTACATAGCATTATTGGGATTTGAAAAGAAAAACTTCAAGTATACGTACACAAAATTACCATTTTTGCCAGACAACATAGTTTGTCTTTCAGTATATATGTTGTAGCTCTTATTAATTAATCAAGTTTGGTTCTCTTTCCTTATTTTAGATTTAAATACTTTTAGATTTTAGTATATAGCCAGTCAAAAATTTTAAAAATATAACTATCATTTATTTTTAATTAAATAACAAAAATATATCATATATCATTCTCTAACAACAATTAAACCAAAATCATTTTTCAAAAAATAAGGAGTTGATTTTGATTCTCAGAAGATAATATCACTCTTAATATCATGTAATATTATTTAATTTTAATTTTATAATTGTTTTGCTTGGATTTTAGTTCTTTGATTCGGCTAGAGGTGTTGACTAAATTTTTATCATAATTTCAATTCAAAAAACGAATAATAATTCATCTCGAAGAGATCGACTTAAAAATTTATTGACTATAAGTGTTGAAAATAAAGGCCTTGCAAAAAATTGAAAATGAATGAAAACCTATATTATTAAATGACACCATCTTACAAACACAATTCGTGTTTGAATAAATCGGGAGTTAAACATAAACCTAAAATAAAACTAAGAACCAAAAAGAAGAAAAATGCTTAACTGCTGGAAAAATAAATAAATAAATGAAGAACAAAACTTAAAGGACTGGAAAGAAATAAAAGCTGAAAATGAAATGGAATGAATAGAAATAAAAGAAATGGTTTTCAAACACTCACGCACTTGCACTTTATTCACTGTAACAAAAATGTTGAATACTGTCGAATTTATCATCATTTTGAAGTTGACAGTATAAACATTGCCAAAAATTATTTATCGACAAATTTTTGTGTTCAACGCTAATTATTCTCAGATTTTTCATCGGTATTTTCAATAGATTTGTCGAGACTGAGTTGATAATTACCATCGGATTTTTGGTGCCATTTCACGTGTTTAAGCGCCAAGTTACCGTCAAATTTTTATTCGACGGTAAATCCTACATCAATATTTTTTTTTGGCACAGTTAAGCCACAATTAGTAGTCAAATTAAAACTCTTGTTAACAAAATTGTTAGCATTAACATAAAATTAACAGAAATTAACAAATTATTTTATTAAAAATAAATTATCTGAATACAATTAAATATCACAGAAGTAGAATGCATTGAAGTTGATAAACAAAAAAATTAAATCCTAACCCTTATAAATCCCCGTAATCGTTTCGTCGTCATCGTCATCGTGGTCTCCTTGCTGAGGCGGCAGAGTAGGTGCTGACATTGGTGCCCCACCAGTAGCATTGCCGTTGGAACCAACAATGCCGCTACCTCTAGTGCTACTGGCTCCAATGCGCATCTACTAGTTGTACGCCTCCATTTGCTCTCGCAATCGATCTAGTTACTCTAACTTCTCTGTTAGGTCTGGGCTGATGGCAATGACTCCTCTCATGCGTGCAAGAAGGTCGTTGTACATCTGCTCATACTGCTCCACTTATTGGTGAAACTCCTGTGTTAGCTTCTACACTTCTTCCCTCAAGTCAACAACTTTCTGGGAATCGGTAAGGTTGGTGGCAGAGGGAGAGATAGAGGAAGCCGCCAACGCGCCAACCCAACCATGAGAACTGAACAGTTGCAGGGGATTCGGTGAAAACGCTTTCTACACCACGACCACAAGACCTAATCGGTCTACCTCTGCTACTTGTCGTCATGTGTGCAAAAAGAATGTATTATTAACACTAATCAGCACATATTAACTATGCAAAACTCCTCGAAAAAATTGGACATAACCTCCCCTAAAATTGGACATATAACCACCTTTATGGTTCCAACAAATTCATCCAATCTCAACCCACAGCATCAGTCAACACACAATAAATTCAAAAGAGTTAAACTCAACTAAACAAGGAGCCTTCATGATTCAAATCCAAAAAAATGAGATGTGACATGCATAAATCCAATACAAAAATATTATGCAAAACTTGAAGCAGAATCATAATGAGCGGATATTTTATACGCTTTTTGACATCATTTTCGTATAGTTTTTAGTAGTTTTTATTTAGTTTTTATTAAGTTTTTATAGGTTTTAGTGTTAAATTCACATTTTTTGATTCTACTATGAGTTTTTGTGTTTTTGTATAATTTCAGGTAATTTCTGATGACTGAAATTGAGGAGGTGGAGTAGAAGTCTGATTCAGAGACAAAGAAAGCACTGCAGATGCTGTCTAGATCTGACCTGCCTGCATTTGGAAGAGCTTTTCTAGAGTTACAGAAGTTCAAATAAAGCGCTCTCAACGGCTATGTAAAGCTAATTTTCAGAGCTTTCCAGAAATATATAATAGTTCATACTTTGCTTCGGATTATAAGGCCCAAAACTGGCGTCTAACGCCAGCTTCCTGCCCCCTTCCAGGCGTCCAGCGCCCAAAGAGCAGAGCCCAGCATCCAAAGGCCCAGAGAGGACCCCTTAGCTGGTGTTCCACGCCCAAGGAGCCTCATAGCACGTGGATCTCATTAAAGCTTAGCCCAAACACTCATCAAGTGGGCCCCAGAAGTAGATTTTAGCACTAAATAGACTGTTTTACCCTTTCTGTTTAATCCTTAGTCATTAACCTAGTATTTAAAGAACTTTTACACCTCTCACTAAGGGAGGTCTGCCATATTTTTGAATTCATCATTATATTTTTCTTTCAGTATGAGTTTCTAAATCTCTTAGGTTTAGGGGAGGAGCCCTGCTGAGTCCTATGAATTAATAAAAGTACTATTGTTTCTCTTTGATTTGTGTTTGATTAATTCTAAGATGTATATTCGTTCTTCATCGTGGTGAATAGGATGATCTAACCAATTAGCTCTGTTCATCACATTAAGATGAACGTACCTGACAAACACCCGCGTCTACTTGGGTCAGAATGCGTCTTTCACCGGACAAGGATGACCAATAGCTTGAATATACATATCTCAAACGGCTAATCCAAGACTTTTTTGGGGACTTCTCGAGACATCAGTTCAGCTAATTTTCGGGGATATTAGGGTCTCTGTGGTAGAGGCTAGAATCCAAAGATGCAGCATTCTCTAATTCGGAAGATCCGACCTTGTTCTTAGGCTTTATCCAAGTGCTTCTTCATAGTGGGGTCTTTGACTTGATAGATGTCGTTAATTTGTGAAGTTATCAATTGTGAATAACTGAACGCTATCAATCTTTCCACCCTTACTTCTTTGGCCAGCTGCAAGCCAACAAGTAAGGCCTCGTACTCTGCTTGGTTGTTGGAAGCAGGGAACTCAAACCTTAGGAAGAGTTCTATCCGAGTTCTTTGGTCACTTTCTAGAATGACACTTGCCCCACTTCCGGATTTGTTTGATGACCCATCTACGTATAGGCTCCATGTAGCTGGATCTCCTGGGCTTTTGGTGTATTCAACGACAAATTCAGCAAGGTATTGTGACTTAATTGTCGTCCGAGCTTTGTACTTTAGGTCAAACTCGAATAATTCCACATCCTATTGTAGCATTCACCCTGCCAAGTCCATCTTTTGTATGTGTTTCGTTAGTTGATTAGTGCGGACTTTGATGGTATGAGCCTGGAAGTAAGGTTAGAGTCTTCGAGATGTGAGGATAAGGGCAAAAGCAAACTTTTCTCTCTTTTAATAGTTCAACTCTACCCTCTGTAAGGCTTTGCTGACGAAATAATAGGCCGGGTAAGTATGGGGGGCTGTCCTAGAAATATTTTAAAGTCCTGAAAGGCTTGCTCGCATTCTAGGGTCCATTCGAATTGCTTCCCTTTTCTTAGGATTGAGTATAAGGGAAGTGATTTCAGAGCGGATCCGACTAGAAATCTGGATAAAGCTGCCAACCTTTCATTTAATTGTTGGACCTCTTTAACACAAGTCGGGCTCTTCATGTTGAGTATAGCCTAACACTTGTCTGGTTTTGCTTCTATACCTCTTGGGGTTAACATGAAGCCCAAGCGGTCGGAATCTATGCCAGGCATGTCAAGGGCTTTCCAAGCGAAGAGGTCGAAATTCTTCCTTAGTAGTCCGACGAGCTGTTCCTTCAGGTTTCCCTCTAGAATAGCCCTTATATTTGTTATTTTGTCAAGGTGATCTCCAATTTGTACCTCCTCTACTTTGCCTCCAGGTTGGAGGCACAACTCTTCATGAATTTGAACTCCACCTAGTTCAATTATGTTGACTACTTTGCTTCTAGAGTTGCCTTTTAAATTAAGGCTTTCATTGTAGCACTTATGTGCTAGCTTTTGGTCTCCCTTAACAGTGGCAATTCCTTTCGCTGTGGAAAACTTCATACAGAGGTGAGGTGTTGAGATGATAGCTGCAAGTCGGTTCAAGGTGGTCCGACCTATCAAGGCGCTGTATGCCGAGTTTACATCAACCACGATGTAATTGATGCTTAGTGTCTTCGACCTTGCATCCTTTCCAAAGGTGGTGTATAAGGATATGTACCCTAGGGGTCGGATTGGCGTATCCCCCAGTTCGAATAGGTTTTCTGGGTAGGCATTTAAGTCCTTTTCTTCCAGCCCGAGTTTATCGAAGGCGGGCTTGAATAGGATGTTCGCCGGGTTGCCCTGATCTATCAGGTTTCTATGGAGATTAGTGTTCGCGAGGATCATCGTTATCACCACGGGGTCATCATGCCCATGAGTTATCCCTTGGGCGTCTTTTTTACTGAACGGGATAGTAGGCAAGTCGGGTAGTCTATTTTCCTCCCCGACTTGATATACTTCTTTAAGGTGTCTTTTTTGTGATGATTTCGTTATTCCTCCTCCCGCGAATTCCCCATTGATCATGTGTATGTGTCGCTCTGGGGTCTGGGATATATTATCTCGTCGTCCTTCTTCTTCCTCCCTCCTTCTCTTTCTCGAGTCGTCCGACCTGTTGGCCAAGTATCTATCTAGTCAGCCTTCTCTGGCCAACTTTTCTATGACATTCTTTAAGTCGTAACATTCATTGGTGGAATGTCCATAGAGCTCATAGTACCCATAGTATTCTGTCCGACTTCCTGCCTTCTTATATTTGATTGGACGAGGAGGTGAAAACTTCTCGGTGTGGCATATCTCTTTGTAATCATCCACTAGAGAGACTCTAAGGGGAGTATAGTTGTGGTACCTTCGGGGTTTTTCTAGATTTTATTCTTCCTTCTTCTTGGGTTATTTTTCCATTTCCCGAGCTTGGTAGGGCAGGGTTGGTCGGGAGAAAGGTTCTCTTAATTGGAAATTCTCCTCCATGTTGATATAATTTTTCGCCCTCTCTTGCACTTCATTTAAGGAACTTGGATGACTTTTGGATTTGGATTGAGAGAACAGACCTTCTCTAAGGCCATTAACTAATCCCATAATCATGGATTCAGTAAACAAATATTGAATCTCCAAGCATGCCTTATTGAACCTTTCCATGCAGTCACGAAGGGTTTCTCCGACCTCTTGCTTAACTCCTAGCAAACTCAAGGCGTGTTTTGTTTTATCCTTTTGGATGGAGAATCTGGCCATAAATTTTCTTACCAAGTTGTCAAAGATAGTCGCTGACCTGGAGGGTAAGTTATTGAACCACTTCATCGCCGCTTTGGTTAAAGTGGTCGGGAAGGCCTTGCAACTTGTGGCATTAGAGGCGTCAGCTAGATACATCCGGCTTTTGAAGTTGCTAAGATAGTGACTCGAGTCAGTCATTCCGTCATAGAGATCCATGTCGAGGCTTTTGAAATTCCTAGGAACCTTAACTCACATGATCTCTTCTATGAACGGGTCTTCTCCGCCTAGGGGGCTTTCCTTCCGATCTGCTCGGTTATTTCGGTTTCGGAGGTCGGCTTCTAACTTTAAGAGCTTTTCTTCTAACTCCCTCCGTCATCTTACCTCTCTCCTCAGCTCCCGTTTTGCTTCTCGTTATTGCTCAGCTTCGTGCTCGAGCTATTCTAGTCGTTCTCGTTGGCTATGGACTATGTCTAGTATCTCTGTTGTATGAGGGGGTTCCTCATCTTCAAGATGGTGGATTTCTGAATGAATCTGCCTTGGGTGGAGATCTCCTGACGTCCCCTCTCCATGAGGCCCCTGGATATGTTGTCGTGGAGGAAGTACGATGACGTTGTCTTATAGCTGATGCTCAGATTTTGATTCAAAGACCATGTGGCCATCTTCATACTGGTGGTCCACCATTATCAGAGGGTGAATCCCAGGACTCCGGCAACGGCGCCAATGTTCGAAGAATTACCTGAAACATTGATTTGGACTTGGACGTGAGGCCCAGGTCCCTTTGCATGGCAGCGTCCAACTTGTTGATTACGAGGTGCCGCTTGTCGAGTTCCTCATGAAGAGGGGGTGGTACCTGCAAGAGACTCCGATGCTTAACTTAGCAAAGGCTTTAGGCAAGTTTTTAGTAGATTAGAACGTAAATTATACTTGAGGGGTGTTAGGGTATTTATAGTAGAGTGTTAACCATCTTTGTTGGAGTAGTTCCACCTTTATTGGTGGATAACCGTTCTCTTTATCTTGAAAATTATTGAGATCTATCTTTTAGGGGAGATAAAGATTGTAGGCGATATTTGGGGAGGGGGGTAGTTATTGGCTTTGTTGGCGTCTAACCTCTTTAAAGAGGTTGGGTATATTTGTAAAGGTCTTTTTTATTAGTGGATCTTTTTGTTTGTTGGACCTGACTTCACTTATGGAGCTGCGGTATGAACAGTGACTAAAAATAAAATTAGAATAGATTAAAAAGATCTATAACTTATTTAAGTTAAAATTATTTATAATGTCATATTATTTTAGCAGATTTTATTTAAAATTTTCTGGGTGTTTTTAATTATTGGGTGTTTTTAATTATTAGGAGTTTTTAAATAAACTAAGGGTAAATTAGTTTTTCACTCAGATTTTCACAAATTAACATCTTTCTGAGACCTGTATGTCACCCTGTTTCTTTCGTTTGGCCGTGACTGGTTATCCGTTAAACTCACTCGTGGCAACTGTCGATATTAAGTATATTTTGATAATACCAAATAGATCAATTGTCGGCTTGCACTTTTATGGCTGCTGAATGGAAAAAGATATGGTTTGTGAGATATCAAGAACTTTTTTCACGCCACTTCAATTCCGATCCATTTAGACATAGGTGGATGACTAATAGAAAATTGCTTTATAAATATTAAAAGTTTCATGGCGTCAGTTGTTTCGTTAATCCCTCTCCGAATGTGTTGACTTTGGGTCTTGATCGGTGTTTAAATCCTTTATTAAATTCAGTATAGTTAATTAGCTAGAGAAGACTATTATCACTAATTAATTGCCTGAAAGACCTTTTACCGTGCAATTGGGATTAAGCACACTTTAGAACCCAATAGGTTAATAAGAATTAATTGGTTGTGGTTTTTTATTTCATCTAAAAATTTGTCATTAATTAATAGGACGTTGTATACATAAAATAAAATTCAAATTTTAAATACTTATTTAAATGAATAAATGAGATGATCACTCGACCAACTTACGTAATTTTTGTGCATCTCTTTTTTAATCATATTCATTTCCAGAATGTCAATAATGGATATGAATTTGGAGGTAACTACTTTCATTTTTTATTAGGAAGTGAGATAAACCTAATTAATTAGTGGAAATCAAACCTCAACTCACATCACATTGCAATTAGTCTTGAAATTAAAGATGCTGTTATCTTCCTTCATTCAAGTAAGAATTTTTAAATACATTTTGGTTCTTTATATATTATTTGTCTTCCACATAATGTGAATGCAAGAAATTATCTGGTTCGCCTAGCCAGCGCTAAAGTGCATTTTTCAATTTTTTCATATTAAAGAATCACAAAGTTAATCTCAAGAGATACTCAGTGCTATTTCTTTTCCATTATGTCAGAAATCCTTATCATAAATCAGCCAAGCAAATTCGGACAAGTTTTCCTATGATGATACAGAAGAGGTGAGGCACCCCATTATTTTATTTTATTGTTTAAAGTATGAATGAATTCGACACCAATTAGTTCACTGCTGAGTCAAGACATTATTCGATAAATGCTTACATAAATATTTCCAAATTATTTACTACTGTTGGATTTAATTAACGAGAGAAATTTCGGCAGTAATTTGCATAATGATAATCCGTCAATAAAGTCGATATAATTTTGGAGCTATTTTGTTTTCTATTTTTAAATAACACTAGTATTACCATAAAAACTTTTGTGAAAAAATTCAACCATAATTTATTTAATCAAAACAAGGAATTTTATTTGACAAATCAAATGTTATCGTTGTATTTTTTTATCTAAAAATCCAACGATAACAACACCCTATATCTCTTTTCGATCTATACTTCTCATAAATTCAAACTTTAACTCACACTTATTTAAGTTCAGATTTTATCTGATTTGTTTATATTATTTTAGGAAAAAAAAATTTTAGTACACTACATATTTAAGCAAACATTAGCTACCAAAAAATAAATTATTAAATTATATTTATTATTGTAAAATCAATCTGCGATACTATGCAGGTAACAAGAGAAATACCCGGACATAAAGGCCAAGGCTGAGATTAGTTGGGATCCAGCGCAGGAGACTCGTTGTTTACTGACGACTTCACTACATATATATGCTGTCATGACAAAGAAAATAGTATGAAACATATAATCAACCATAACAATATCTTCTTAACTTCCATTATCTTTTATCTAATTTGCTATATATCAAATTTTTAAGAAA
This sequence comes from Arachis duranensis, assembly GCF_000817695.3. Lineage (NCBI taxonomy): Eukaryota > Viridiplantae > Streptophyta > Magnoliopsida > Fabales > Fabaceae > Arachis > Arachis duranensis. Next base: position 101,900,078 of record NC_029776.3, read on the forward strand.
AAATAATTATTACAAGATTAGGAATACAAAAATAAAAAAGTAATTTAAAAATTATTATCACAGGATTCAAAAATAAAATCTTTGCAACAGTAATTGTTCATTTTTTTAGATTTACTTGTTATCTGATTTTTCTCAGAAAATTTGACAAAAATTTAACAATAATAATTGATGTCATGTTCTTTTTATTCAATGATGACATATTTTGTTAGAAAATCTTATGATAAATATGCTTTTATTTTTGTCGGATTAAAAAATTTAATATAATTATTCTCTTTTAAGATGTTTATTAGAAACAAAATTACTACACATCTAAATATTTTTTTATTTAAATTTATTTAAATAAGTCAAACACTAACAAAAATCACTCTCATTAAAAGAGTATCATTACACGCGCTTCTTCTTCTTTTAAATATATGTATACGTCCTCTTCTTCTTTTTTCAAATTCTCGCATATCTCCTCCTCCTCCTCCTCGCACACGCAGTTCTTCTTCTGCTTCTACTTCTCCTCCTTCTCTTCTTCTTCTTCTTCTTCTTCTCTTTCGTTATCGATTTATCGTCATTACCAACAACACCAACATTTTGTTAATGTATTATTTTTTCAATCAAATTGAATGGAATGCAATTGCTAAATTGAATTGAATGGACGCAGGTATTCTGAATTGAATTGAATTGATAATCTCTAAATTGTAGATACATGTGTTTGAATTTGATTTTATATAATGAATAATATTTCATTCATTTAGTACTATATAATTATTTCACCTTCATAATGTATCGGTTCATTATGCAGAAATCTGTTTTAAATTTGATTTTATATAATGGATAATGTTCCATTCATTTAGTATTATACAATTGTTTCACCTTAATAATGTATTCGGTTCATTATATAGAAATCTGTTTTGAATTTGATTTTATATAATGGATAATGTTTCATTCATTTAGTACTATATAATTGTTTCACCTTAATAACATGTTTGGTTCATTATGAATTGAATTGAATGGATGCAGGTGTTTTGAATTGAATTGATAATCTCTAAATTGTAGACACAGGTGTTTTAAATTTGATTTTATATAATGGATAATGTTTCGTTCATTTAGTACTATACAATTGTTTCACCTTATAACATGTTCGGTTCATTATACAGGAAACTGTTTTGAATTTGATTTTATATAATGGATAATATTCCGTTCATTTAGTACTATACAATTGTTTCACCTTAATAACATGTTCGGTTCATTATGAATTGAATTGAATGGACGCAGGTTTTTTGAATTGAATTGAATTGAATTGATAAACTCTAAGAGGAGGAGAAGAAAGAGGATGAGAAGAATAAGGAAAGAAGAAAAACGTGTGTGCAAATTTAGGATGAGGAGGAGGAGGAGAATGAGGAAAAGAAGAAGGGAAAAAGAAGAATCCGCGTGAATTTGGAAAAAGAAGAAAAAGAAATACGAGGAGAGGGAGAAGGAGAAAAAAATGGAGAAGGAAAAGGAGCGCATGATTTACAAAGTTGTTACAACAACTTAGATAAACTTAGATAAGGATTTTGTTTGGATGTAGAAATTTATCTGTCAAAAAATACCAAATGATAAATCTAACAGTAACTTAAACTAATTGAAAATTAACAATAAAAAATTTTATATTCAAATGCAACAGAAAATCTGACAATAAAAAAAATATTTTTTTGTAATTTATCATAAAATTATGGATAAAATACTAAAAATATATTCGAATAATTTTGTCGCTAACAAAAAAATATTCGAATTTTATTATCAATAAAAATGCTTTCAAATAATTTAAAAATACGACAAAATATTCAAAAAGACTATTATTTTTTATAAATGGCAAATAATTTTTATATTTGACAAATTCTTTATGCATTTGATCTAAAATTTTATAAAAATATTTAGATAACTGATTAAAAAAAAATACACAAAAAAGAGATAAAACTTTAATCTCTATATTTTAATTTACTTTTTAAACGTATTATTGGCAGATGAAAAAATTTACAAAAATATTTTAAAAATATTTATTGAAAGGAAAATTACCAAAATTTAATTATAATAATATCTAATTTAATTATTTTAATTATGTTTGTAAAAAATCGTATTAAAATTCAATCTGTAAAATATTTTTTGAAAATACATATTTAATATTAGACATTTTTATTGCGTTTTAAAATTATATATTTAAAGACATTTTTATCGATAACAAAATTTAAATGTATTTTTTGTCAACAACAAAATTATTTAAATATATTTTTTATAGCTTATCTAAAAGCATTTTCGACAATATCAAAATCTCAAGCTCATTACTGTTAAATATGTTCTGAACTTTTATTATTTATACACACCTAATTATTTCACATGTCTTTGATCCACCTTAAAAAATTAATTATATAATAATATCATTCCCTAGTTTGCCACAAAAGCATAAAGCATCTGTTTATCTGTAACATGCATTTGGCCTTTTTATCAATTTAAAAAGGGTACTAGTGATTATCTCAAATGCCTATTTTGTTTATTTTACCAAGTAATATCAAGTGCGTGACTTGTTCTCACTTTCCCTTCTGCTTACGTAAGAGGGCTGCTTTCAAAGTTGGCAATGACTTAGATCCATGACTTAAGATTATGTTGCCATGTCATTCTAAACAAAGTGCCATGCGAATGGCATCATATCAGAAAGAAACAATTAAAGACGCCACACGTTTAATTTTGTGTTGATGATATCATATTAGTTTTTAGGGTTCTTTTAATTAATTAATCTCTCTATGTGCAAGGACATATTCTTTCACACAAAGATAAACATGTTGCACATCTATTTCCTAAATAACAAACTTGTTTAGTGTTTTTAATAATAATTGTTCGTTGGACTTGATTATCTCATTAGGTCGATGGCATCATCTGTTCCTTTTTCTTTTAATTATTATATTGTTAATATTTAGTATAATTATTTTCTAATGGGGTGTCCTTTTTCTTTTCATTGGTTCAAATAGGATAGAAGGACTTATTTCATCAAACTTTTTAACACCACTTTTCCCCCTTATTAACATTTGGTGTTGTGTCATCAATTTGTTCCACCCAAAAAAGAACTCTCATTTTGGAGGTGTGTAACACGATGTGGTGAGATCATCTATTTACACATCACCCATATATTATTTTGTGGGCTCAGTATCATCCAGTCACATAATTAATTAATTGAAAAAAAATATTCTAAGTACAATAAGGGCGGCATATATATATATATATCTTCTCAAAATTATTAATTTGCATTGATTCCTTACCATAACCTTTTTATCCTTTCAATTTTCTTTTAAAATATTCGATTATTATATTATTCTACAATAAATTACATTCTAATATTAATATACTGACCTAACATATTTTGATATCAGTATATTTGTCTTTTTTTATTTTATATTTCTAAACAATATCAATTTCAAATAATTATATTGTTAATATTTAATAATTAATTATAATAAAATTTGTTAATAATCATAATATTTTATATTATAAATTTAATATTTTTATAAATATTATATAATATATATAAAGTATTTCATTTATTGTTGATGAGTGTAAATTTTAGAACTAAAATTTTATTTTGTTTTTAAATATTTTTTTGTCTTCCTTAACTATTTCATACATAACAATAATAATATATTTTTTATTTTTTTTATCAAAATTGATTCTTTTCATGGTATAAGTTAAAATTTTGTCATTCTTTTATAAATTTAATTTAATTTTTATTCTTTTAATTATATATATTGAGTGTTCATACTCAATTTTTTTCTTTTATTATTGTAACATAATTATCTTTTAAGCTAGAAGAAGAAGAAAGTTAATAATAAGTTAGGCCTCTAAGCAAAGACCAAATTCAAAAGTTACGTGAGAGAAATTTTTTTCTTTGTACTTCATCAAAGATTATTGAAGAAGCCTTCCCTCTGTATATATTAAATAGGTAATTTGAAGATTATGGACCTCTGTTACAAATCAAGAATAAAAAAAGAAACTTAGAGTCAAAGTAAAAATGAACGGTTTAAATCTTTGAAGAAATTTGAAAAAGAATGAAAGAGAATATAATAGGTATCGATGCATGTAAGGTTCAATCACTGTTATTAGTCTATCTCTTTTCTGCGCCGCTGCTATTGTTATTTAGGGAAGAAGAAGTCAAAGTTACTGAAGTCAAGTTTCAAGCTTTGAAAGTTTTATTCCTCTATTAAATGGGTAAACGGCTAGAGATTGATTCACAGAGTGAGAGCACAAAATTTGAGTTTTCATAACTTACAAAATTATACCTTCTTCTCCTTCATGATTCTCCATTGAATATTCTGCTTTCTCAATTTTATCTTTCTTTATTTCAATGGAAAAAGACATTAATGTGAGGAATTAAAAAAAAGCCATTGAGAAAAAAGGCAAAGAGAGATAGACTTGTAAAAAAGCCAAATGCTTATTTTAAATATCCTTTGTACGTTTGTATTCATAATTTTGAGAGAATTTCTTTGCTAAGTTGGGTGAGCATTTAGTGGTTGAAAATCTTAGGGAGTGAATCTACTCAAATCTAGCTTGGATAGAAGTTGGATTTGTCCCAGACTCCCAGATATGATTGGGTTAAATCCTAGAAAAATTGGTGAATGTAATCTTTGTTAAAGATAGAAAAAATTCCATCATTATTGTGGTAGAGACTGAATATAGGCTATATTGCACAAAGTGGTTGAAATAGGATATATGGTTATGTTATTCTTCCTTCTCTGTTCTGATTCTTGTTTTATTCTCTATAAGACAAAATAAAATTGTCTCTTACTTATTCAATCCAACAAGATGTCACAGTAATTCTACTCCCTCACAATTTTGTTTTGGCTCATTTATCGACAAGAGACAAAATAAAAGTGCCTCATGCGTTCTCAATAAGAGCAGACTCAACTGATTCTCTAAGTTTCATCCAGTTTGAAATAAAAGCAAACAAAATAAAAAAAAAATTAAATTCAATTCCCTTTGTCTAAATCACTGATAACCATTACCAACTATATATTCACTATAAGAAAAATTAGTTTTAGAGGTAATTTTTTTTAGTAGCAATATTATCGTCACTATTTCTTTTAGTTGATTTACTTCTTTTTTTATTTGTAGTAATTATATATTGTTATTATTATAATATATTATAATGATAAGTTATAGAATTTTTGTGATTATTAAATAAAATCTTTGTTAAAAATTATTATAATTAATATTAAAATTTTAATGATAAAATATAAAATAATTAATATCTAATTATCGATAAATATGTTAGTAACTATTTCTATTGCCAATAAAAAAAATAAATTATCACTAAAGGTGATATTACGGAACTGAAGCAAGCATTTAAGAATAGACGTAGCTTGCATTTTGTTCTCAAGGAGCAACTTTTTGTAATTCCCTTTTGTCAAATTTTCAAATAACTAATATTGTGATTAAACCATTATTTCTGCATCTCCATTCTTTAATTTCTACAACAAACTCAGAATGCTGCCATCCATCCCTGAATTTGAGAACGAATGTGAGGGAGAGTGATATATCAAATGTGAATTAATTAACAGCAATACTTTATAACAATAAATATTATTATTTTGGGTTATTATTTAAGTAGTAATAACTTGTATTTACATTTACAGAAATTTATACATATGAATTAAAGCATATAATTTTTAATTATATTTATCAAAATTTACACACATAAATTAATATAATTTATATTTATATTTATCAAAATTTATATATATAAATCAATAAATTTTATTTTGTGAAGACAATTTAATATTTGTGCTCGTTAATTACTAGCTAAAATTACTAAAATTTATTGCCCCAAAACTTTCTATTTAATTAATATCCAAAATATAGAATATGGTTATTTCTATTTTTATAGAATATTCTAATGCAAGTAATGCAATATAATAGGGTTGTAATTTTTTGTTGGACATTTAGAATCATAATTCATATACTAGAAAGTAATATTCAGTATTTATTTTGGTGTCATTAAGTTAATAAAAAAAATTTAATAATTTTTTTTATTTTTNGATAGATTTTACTCAAATATAATTGATAAATAAAAAAGATTTTTTGTATAAAATATCTAAATATAAAATTATTTTTATTTTTTTATCACATCTTTATAAAAAAATAACTTAAAAAAATATATCTCTTAAAAACTCACCCAAATAAATCATCAGCATGTGAGTTCTTTCTCTTTGCATTATTTCTTGCATTGCAAGATTCAATTATTGTTGTTTCAATTTTTTCGCAGAAAGTATTGTATTTTTTTTTAATCACTAGTAATCATTAGCTGAAATGTCCGATTTGTTAAATTATATCGATTTTTAACAAGACCAATTATATGAATATATGATTTTTTTTAAATTCTATATAATAATCAAAGATATCATTATCATTAAATTTGTCACCTTAGCCTCAATACTTTATTTTCGATATGGATGGCTGTATGATTTTGATGAGTTTATAATTAAATAAATTTGATGTTTATTTGTTATTTAAGTATATTCTTAGTTATCCAAGCTATTGAAGATCGATCTTAGACGATAATGTAAAAATTATTTAGTGTAAGTAGATAAAGTATGGATCGATGTTAACCACCACGTAACCAACTTAAAGTGCAAGCTATTGGCCAAATTGTGATATCCTAGAACCTTTTCAGATTTCCATCATCATTACTTGAAAGTTTATAGAAATGATATATACTTCTTTTTAATGACATATAGCATTATACTTTTCTTTATTTGAAAATAAAATTCTTAATATTTTAGGTTTCGAAAAATGATTCAGCGAGATAATAAAACAGAAATGGCAATTAGATATTGAAATTCCATTTATGTTTAGAAATTATAACTTTCTGCTGCGTCAACTGCACGCATATTTTTTATTATAATTTAATTTAATTTTTCGTTGCTATTTTTGTATGTTTCTTATCTTCCAACTAGTGTGCTTTTCCATTTATTCGTTCACACTTCACACGACGCAACAAAACTACAAAAAGGTTAAATAAAGGTGGAATATATTAATTAAAAAATTCATTCTTTTTCATATAGCTTATTTTATGAGGGAAATAAATAAATAAATAAATTATAAAACGATATTTTGATGCTAATCATAAAGCTTTTTTAGATCTTTAATTTGACGGTTGCTAGATACCCTTAGCGACGTGGAATATGGCCCTTCTTTTTTTCTTTGTTTTCTGGTCAAACCACGTGACAGTATTGGCTATACAACTCACTACTTACAATACTTAAAATCAACATTTTGATAATTATATTCTTATAATTTGCATAAATTAATAATCACATGATTGATTAATTTAACCGGTATGATAATTGAACGAGATAGGCATCTGGGGCAAGTGTAATAATACAAATAGTGAATGTAAATAGTGATTAATGTTGTGAAATAAATAAATAAATAAAATAAAATATAAAATATAAAATATAAATAAAGAACTCTAATATTAATATTTATTAATATTATTATTTTAATAAAATATAAATGATTCATATATATTTACTAAATATATGTTACAACATATAAAGTGAGAGAGGAGTGTTTGTTGTATCGCTTGTATGTATCTTTCTTTTGTCTCAGACTATATTTTATATAGGTACAGAATTTACTTTTTCAATTTGCTTTATTTTAAAAATTGGTATCTTTTATCATAGAAAAAATTAAACCACACATCTATATAAATATACATTTATCTTTATTTATCACAACAATTAATGTTATTATTTTGTTATTTTATGAATAATAGGAATAATTGTTAATTAATAACGTAAGAGAATTTAAAATTATCATCATCGTGAGAAAGAATATGTTAAATTTGCAAAACGCATGAGGTTGATTTAGCATGAATTAACTATGATGATCGTGTAACCAACTTAGAATTATTTCATTTAGTTCATTTAAGTAAATATGTTAAGAATTTAAATTTTTCTTTATAAATATAGTAATTTATTTGATAAGCAATTAATTAATTATTTATTTATTTATGCATAATTAAGTAGTTTTTTTAGAGACTAAGACGATAAAGATGTTTAAAACGTCTTTATTTAAAGACATTTGATCTCGTCTATTGGTTATATTATCATGTATTAGATTTTTTACATGCAACATAAATTAAAAATATTATTTTTATTAAAAATGTTGTTATATTCTTGAAATCGTTAATTTGACTGTTATACCAATTTTTAATTTATTTGAAATTTAAATTTTTAGCAAAAAAATTATTAGAGGATTGTTTTATTTTTATTTTTTATAAATTTTATAATATTATTTTTCTGTTTTATTTCATTTCACTATATTTTGATATTTTTTATTTTGTGAATTTAATAATTTTTTACAAGTTGAGTTTTTATTTACAATAAAGAAATTATTTTTGTTATCTTCGTGGTGCATTCTTTTTAAACCCACCAAGTCCAAAAGGGTGGATGGCTTCTCTTTGACGGAAATACGTGGAACAGATATCTAGAATCACAAGGATATTGTTAATTTTTCAGTTTATTTTTTTAAAACTAGGTTAAGATAAGAAAAGCATCTATCTTCTATTAATTGTGAATATACGATACAAAATAGAGTTTTAATTATCAACGTGTGGGATTTAAAGAAAAGTTAAGAATGATACTTTGTAAATAATGTGGTCTCGAAGAACGGATTGATTGTTGATCCACTATATTTAGAGGTTTAAAAGTTTAATTGAATATAATAAATAGTATATTTACATATAAAATATATATATAAAATATTTTTTATATTTTATTATTTTAAATTAGTAGTTACTAAAAAAATTGCTGGTTCAACTGATTTATAAATTTTTTATTTTTTTCGATTTTTGACCTATTCACTTAAAATTGAGTTTATCTTGTATCGAATTAATCTGGTGGTCGATTTTTAGTTAGTTCAATTGAACTAGTTAGTAAATTACTGACAAGTTTATTTTTTATTTTATGATAATGTTAATTATTTTTAAGCAAATACCTTTAATTTATATATAGTAATTAAATAACTATCATCTACTATATACCAAAATCAAATTATAATATACATAAATTTAGAGATACTTTTGTTTCTTTATTTACTTTTAAATAAATTTAACATCATCATCGTCATCATCATATTATTATTATTATTATTATTATGGAGAGAAAAAAAAGTAGTAGCGGTATTAAACAAAAGCATATTTGCAGCGAATGCAAAATGGCATATGCAATAATTCTTAAAAAAGGGAGACAGGGAATTGGGCAGAGAAAGGTTAAATTATGTTGGAGTGTTACATGGGAAGATTCTATTTTTTCAATTCTCATTCCAATTGGAGTAAGCCAATGAGCACATAGCTTACAGCTGTTGCAGTGTGTGCATTGTTTTAATAAAGCATCCAATAATATTCAACACACGCACACCCACACCCACTTGTCATGGTCACAAAATATCATATCATTGGCTTATCTCATTGCCTATTATACTTACCTACTAATTCTAGGGTCACACTCTCACATTACACACAACCCTGCCTTGGCCTTCATACTCACTCAACCATAGTTAGCTTTCTCCCAACCCCTTAACTGTGGTTGCTTTTGTTGACTAAGTAAACTTATCCAGCATTCAATTTCAACCCCGTTGCCCATTCAATAATTTACCAACAATGTGTGTTTGGATTTTAGGTTCTAAATAAAAATTTGTATAAAATTGATTTTTTAAATTTAATTTTGATGAAAAATAAGTTTATGTTAAAGTAATTTATATTTAATAATTTTTATATTAAAATAAATTATAATAAAATAAATATTGTTTAGATTATACTATTTAAAATTATTTTTAAATAAAAAATTATTAAAATAGATATCAAGTTAAATAAATTTTTTATATTATTTTATCATTTTAATTTAAATATTTAAATAAATATTATTAATTATTGTATTTATATATAAATATATACATAATTTAGTTTATTTTTAATATATTTTTTATATTTTAATGTGTATTTTATAAATTGTGTAATTAATTTTGCTAACTAATTTTAGTTTATATTCTATAAAGTATCGACACCTCGTTGAATTACTGTGTTCGCATGGTAGATACATTATTCGTATTTGTCCGCATGTCTAATGTGTCCAACCATGTCTTAAAAAAAATAAATAAATAATTTTTGCATACGTTTAAACACACCTAAATACGATAATGTATCAACGTGTTCAACCTTATTTTTAACATGTATTCTTGAAATGGGTTTAAAAATAGTATAAATTATTATTATTTATTAAAATAAAAATATTTAAAATATAATTATTTCTATAAAAAAGTTTATCCCGTTGTTGTTATATATAATTATACTCAAATTAGTTTTGAGACAAATTTTTGTTCGTGGATAAAATTTTGACACACTCTAATAGCTACCTATTTATACAATTATACACATTTAAAGTATCCATACAGATTACAGAAAAAAGTTTTCTTTGTCATTTAAGTTAGGCTAATATTGCAGTGGGGTCCACTGTATCCCGCTTGCAACATAACTACTCCGATTGGAGGGCTATGTTATGTCAGCTATGGAAACTTAATAGGTATATGGGGCAGGTTGGATGTGAGGATAATGATAATATTGTTATTTGGATTTATTTTATCTATATATTTAATTAACAGTTTTTTATACATTTTCTAATCCTTAATTAGTGTGTGACATTTCCACAAGATTGGTCTTGAGCCGTATATTATTAGAGGTGAAAAAGTATATACTGTGTGCTCAGTACTGACTGATGAATATACAAGATATGATTTTTCTTTAAAATAGAAGATTTCTAAAGTAAAAAGTTGAGATATTATATTTTTTATGTACTAATATAATATAATGATACATAATTATTATGTGTTTGTATATAATATTTTTACACTGATAGTATAAAAAAACACAACGTGACCCTTTTTTTTATTGAAAACAAGAGAGTAATTTACAAAAAATATTTTGTGCATTATTCAGTTTGAAGAAAAGTACAATGTACAATGGTATATATAACTGTTAGGAGAATTAAAATAACAAAAGCATAGAAGTTTATATAAACACAAATAATATTAAGTGATCTAATTTGATTCTAATCATTCTCTTAACATCCCCCCTCAAATTTAAGTGGGAGATAAGGATACCATCTTGAGTTTGAATAATACAGTCCAGAAACGAGTCGGATGATGAGCCTTTGTGAAGATATCAGCAATCTGGTCTAGTGTTTCAACCGTGAAGAGACGAACAGCATCAATAAGGATATGTTGCCGAACAAAGTGACAATCAATCTGAATGTGTTTGCGTTCATGAAATACATCATTATGGGCAATATAAATAGCACTGCAGTTGTCACAAAAAATATCAATTGGGGATAACTGAGGAGCACCCAAGTCCTCGAGAAGCCAACAAATCGAGATAACTTCAACAGTGGTGTCAGCGAGAGCACGGTATTCAGCTTCTGTGCTTGATCAATGGTGCACGAAACTGGCTCAGCAGAATTCGCACAGATAGACCGGCAAGTATACCGGGTCATCCAAGTAATACCTGAGGTGAGACAGGGTCGATCCCATGGAGATTGTTAGTTTGAGGAAGCAGTGGATACCTTGCAGATCTTAGTTAGGTAGATAGAAATTATAGTTTGTCACGAAAAACACATAAAACAGATAAATAGAACGTTACTAGGTAGATAGGAATTCAATGGTGATAGAATGGTTGAGGCTTCGGAGATGCTTTGTCTTTTCGGATTAACTTTTCTTACTGTCTTCTTCAATAACCTTCTGATTCCTTCAATGGCAGTCGTAAGTGATTAACTCATGTCGTCTCATCAAGTTAACCTCCTCTACTGCAGCAATCCACCACGTTGAGATGACTCATGTCCTCTCATCAAGCCACCTCTAGGCTTCTCACTGTAGCAGAAGATGAAGCTCTAAGCAATCCACTCTCCTTCACGATCCTATTCAAGGTGCCACAGATAAGGCAGATCTTCCAGGTCAGAAAGTGCTGCTTCTCTGATTCTAGCCTTACGTCACAGAAACTTCACGTACCCATAGTCAACGGGATTATATGTCACATATCCAAAGTTGCTCATATGCTCTATTAGAATCCGCAATGTAATCTTTAGCTTTAGTTCAACGCTATCTAGGTCAGGAAGCGCACGGAACCAATGTAGAATAAGGGTGATTGTCACGGGTCACCCTCAATTCATAAGATGAAGAACGAGGTCGCATAAGAGAACAGAATCAGACATATTGAATGAAAACAGTAATATTATTGATTCATGAAACTCAGTAGAGCTCCTAACCTTAACCTTAGGAGGTTCATGACTCATGCTGATAGAAAAATACAATATAATGTAAACATAAAAGTGGGTAAGAGTTTGGAGAGATCCTAAACATGGTTGATCTTCTCCTATATATAGTAATCTAGTAACTAAGGACTACAAAAATACGATAAACTAGTCTTGTAGTACGAAAATTCACTTCTGAGGCCCACTTAGTGAGTGTTTGGATTGAGTTTGAGTGTTTTCCACGAGCTAGTATCCCTTAGGGGCATTGAACGCTGGCTAGGGACCCCTTTTGGGCGTTGAACTTCAGTTGCTCCCCTGTGGGCGCTAGACGCCAGGAATGGGGCTGGTGGCTAGCGTTAAACACTAGTTTTGGGCCTTCGTTTTCGAAATAAAGTATAGACTATTATATATTTCTGGAAAGACTTGGATGCACTACAAGAAAAAGCAATATTTGTAACAAAAAAATTGTTACAAAAAATTAAAATTTTGAAATAAAAGGATTTTGTAACAAAAAAAAGGAGCCGTTGTAGTATGTCTCGTTACAAAAAAATTTTGTAACAAAAAATAGAACTGTTACAATTCAAGGTCATATTTTGTAACAAATTTTTTTGATACAAAAAATCAAAAGTCGTTACAAAAGTGATAACAAATTTTGATCTTTAAAATATTTTTGGTGACAATATATTTTTTCCTATCATAAAATTTTGTTACAAAATGTAACTTGATTTTGTAACATTTTTTTCTTTAGTTACAAAACACTATGTATTTTGTAATAAATTTTTTTAATACAAATTACACGCATAATTTGTAAAATTATATAATTTTTTATTTAATTAATATATTAACTAATTTACTCAGCAAGTCAACATTTATATAATATATAATAACATATGTAGTTCAAATATCTTTTATTTAACTAAGATTGTTTTATAAATCTTCCGCATATAAACTTTAAAGTACAAACTAACAAGACACATTGAAGAACCCTAATGAACTAGATAGATACATAGGACAAAAAAAATAAGAAATTATAAATCTCCAAAATATAAACTACAAATTACAAACTCCATTATGTTCATATATCTCCTTTCTCATGGAGAAGCTTCTAATAAGTGACACAGCTGAAAACACGACCAACCAAAAAATACTAGCTTAAGAAACAAGATTTGTTTTTCCTTTAAAAATACACAAGAAAAATAAAAAAAACTATACTCGTATTATTCAACAAAAAACTATAACCTTGGTGATTGTAGAACAAGCCTCTCAACATCTCTAACGTATAAAATGATGGGAGCAGTTTCTGAGATAGAGACCAAGATCTGCACAAAGAAAATGTTCTTAGAACTTCTTTTTCCAAAATCTATGTAACAAAATAGATTGTTATCAAATATGAGATAATAGAAGTTTAAGGAAATTAAATCACCTTGTAAAGTGACAGAGCAAATAGCTTTTCATTGAAACACAAGCTACTCATTCGCTTTAAAGGAGCTACAAACAAAATCTGAAATAGTAAGCATAATATTGCAACACAATAAGAAGCAACACTACTTATATTAGATGCAGCAGAGTCATTCCTCCTAAGCTTTAAAACAGTTTTCAAACCTTCAACACCAACACTTTGTTGATGTAAAGTACCTATAAGATCAAAAGATAGTTATAAAAATTAGCAATTAATATCCAGGACAAGATCAATAACAATATGATGTCAATTAATGCAATTCTAAAAAATTGTCTAGAAAATTTGAGCTTTACTTTTTCTAGTACCTATAGTTTCAAATTGTTCAGTTAGCAAAAACATATGAGAAAATCACATAGCCAACATAACCAAACAGTTCAACTCAAATTAAATGAGACCTGCACCATTGTAAACAAGACACTTTACATAGCATGGTTCTTCACATCTTGTCACCTAAGGTTTGAAGCTCCATGAACAATGGCAGAGTTTTGCCAATATCAATAATCTGCTAAAATTTAAAACCCTATTGCATTACCAACCAAAGGGATAAGCACATACTTATCAAAGCATCAATATCCTCATCACAGAAACTATACACCCATCCTAAATTTTTCATTCAACAAAAAAAATCAATATACTTGGCAAAGGAACAAAAAAAATTTACACCAACAAAAGATTTAGCTAAGTGATTTTTTAAGCAACACAACAACAAATTCAACTATTCAAGTATTAAACTCAACCCAGTGATGTTATCCAGCAACAAAATTCAACCCAATGATGTTATCCAGCAACAAAATTCAACTAATTGATGTTTAACAGCAACAAAAAAAATTTATTCAGGTTTAGCAATAATTCTAAAATACCAAATACTACAACAACAACAACAACCAGCAGTCCACCATCATAAAATTCTAATTTCAAACCCTAAGATACACCAAAATTGACACTAAAAGTCTGAAAGAACTGGGTCGAAGGAAACTCACCTGGAAAGCTGACCAACTAAACAAATTGCCAAAACAAGAAGACCACCACCACCGCCACCACTCAAGGGAGTAGATGCTGGTTCAGTCTGCTTCTGCAATTCACTATAATGGTATAAAAATAGCAACAAATCAACCCTAAACACTAATAATAAAAAAACAAAAGCATCAATCAACCACTAAACCTACATATATTACAATGTATCAACAAAATTTGAATGATCTGCCAACAAAATTTGGGAGGATGGTGTTTCTGAAGTGTATTTGATGAAGCCATCTAGAACAACAATATATTACACTATTGAATAATTTGCCTGAATCAACAAAATTCCAATCAACCAAATATAATCAACAACAATAAAGAATCTGTTAGTACATGGCAGAATTGCTTGACTCCAAAACAAGAAAAGTAAGGTTGATAAGTAGAAATTGGTTAGAAATTGATTTGATAAGTTATAGGTCTGGTTAGTTCTCATCTCAACGTCTCTTATCATATATTGTAAAACCTTTACAGAATCAACAAATTAATCAGTTCCTCAGTTAATCCAATTATAACCCAATGAGGCAATAAGTCAATAACTGAATAAAAAAATTAAAAAAATACCTGAGAAGAGGGAGACTAAGCACGGCAAAGCAGAGTCTGGCAAGGGAAAGACAGCAGCGACGGTGAGCCACGCCGGACGAGGGCGCGACGACAACGACGACGATGCGAGACACTATCATGCAGAGGAGGCGAAGAGCCAGGAAGGAGATGCACAGGGGCCGACGCGAGAGTCACGTGACGAAGCAGAGTAGCCCAACGACGACGCATCAGTGGTGAAGGAACAGCGATCTCCAACGGCGAGCTTGGTAGCAACCAGCCGCGACAAAGCTGGCACCATTCTCTCTTCCATTGCGTTTCTCACAACAACAGCTCTCTGTCTCAACGTCTTACTCTCTCCCCTCTTCGCCAACGTCGACGGCGGTGAGGCGTGACGCCGACGTGGTCTTCTTCTTCTCCTTCTCTTCTTCTCTGTTTCGCGTGTCTGTGTGTAAGGGTGTATTGTGTGTGTGTTTCTTACGTTGAAGGAGGATGAGGCTACGACTGTTAGGGTTAGAAATGGGGAAAATTAGGGTTTTGAATTAATTTGGGAATTAGGGTTAGAAATTAGGATTTTATAAAAGAATAAGGATAGATATAAATAGATATTTTGATAAAATTAGCGTGTAGAGTAATTTTAACAACAAATATATTCCATTCAAAATATTTAAGAACATTATTTATTAACATATTGCTAAATTCAATTAATTATTTTTAATTTAAAATTTAAAATAAACATATTAATCACATTCTAATAAAATATAGTTTAAACTCAATATTAATTATTCAAATTAAATGATATAACTTTTCATTATTTCTCTATCACCGAAACTTAAATTTCAATTTATAAAATAACTAATTATAATAAAAATTATACATAAATATTAACTGACTTAAACTTAAAGTATTTATAAAAATCAATCTAATGATTTCTAATAAATTATATAATTCTTTCTTATTTTTCAATTACTAAAATTATAATTTCAATTATACAAAATATCCAAATAAAGATTATATAAAAATTCTAATTAATTTAAACTCCAATTATTATAAAAATTACATATAACTCCTAATTATTTTTAAATTTAAAGTATCATAAAATTTTATAATTTTCTTAAATAAAATTCTCAACAATATAAAAAATTTAATTATAAAAAATCTTGGGATGTTATAGCTGAGTTATGGTAGGTTTAGGATTAGTAGAGAGAGAAAAAAAATCAGAGTTCTATATGTTATTCTTAAGGAAGTTTTTCAAACTTTTATTTAAATGGACGATGACGACAAACAGCAGAATGAAAAATAACGGTAAGGGGTAGAATTAGAATTTTTACTTTTTATATTT
>NC_029776.3:101916847-101968308 GCF_000817695.3 Arachis duranensis
AAAATAAAATTTTTAAAATAAAATAAAATTATCTTAAAGATTTTAACATTTTAAAATATTTTTTTAGTTACAAAAATTCTTGTATTTTGTGACAAAAAAATAATTTGTTACAAAAAATATTGAATTTCGTGACAAATTAATTTTTTGTTACAAAATATTTTAAACTTTTGCAACAACTTCATCTTTTGTTAAAAAATATTTTAAAATTTTGTAACAAAACACTGGTTCGTCACAAAAGCCAACATAATTTGAAAAAAAAATCAAGTCGTTACAAAATATCAAAACATTTTGTAACAAATTGTATTGTTGCTACAAAACATTATTATTATGTAACAATTACTAATTTTGTTACAAAAATTTTTTTTTGTAACAATTTTAAATTTGTTACATATGTTCCATTTTCTTGTAGTGATGTTAGCTTTCCATAGTCATTGAGAGCGCACCATTTGGACTTCTTTAGCTCTAGGAAAGCTCCTTCGAGTGCACGGAGGTCAGATCCTGACAGCATCTGCAGTCCTTTCTCTGATTCTGAATCAGTTTTCTGCTCAAGCTCCTCAATTTCAGCCAGAAAATACCTGAAATCACCATAAAACACAAACTTAAAATAGAATCCAAAAATGTGAATTTTACACTAAAACCTATGAAAACTTAATAAAACTTAAACAAAACATAATGAAAACTATATGAAAATGATGCCAGAAAGCGTATAAAATATCCGCTCATCAATCAAGCAGTGAATGTTTGCTTCTTAGCTCGCTAGAAAATGAGAGAGTCGCCAAGAAACAAACAATAACCAATAGTGGAACGACGATCAGTGGGATAGGGCAGAAAAATAAAGGTCATGGAATAGGGTGCCTTTGATGTAGCATAGAATGAGAAGAATTGCCGCATAATGAGTAGTACAAGGAGCTGACAAGAACTGGCTAAGAACATGAACCGGATAGGTGATGTCTGGTCGGGTGACAGTTAAGTAGACGAGTCCTCCAACTAACTATCGATAAAGAGTAGGATTATCCAAAACAGTGCCATCCATAGGAGTAAATCGAACACTAGGCTCAAGAGGAGTAGACTCAGTGCGACTATCTGTAATTCCGGCTCGAGCAAGAAGATTTTAAGCATATTTAACTTGAGAGAGATAGATGCTATTATCGGTGGATATGACTTCTAAACCAAGAAAATAGCTGAGAGAACTAAGATCTTTTATCTCAAAAGTACGCTGAAGGGACGCCTTCAGATTAGAGATACCATCAACATCATCTCCAGTAATGATCATGTCATCAACATACAGAAGTAGAAGAACAACTCCATGTTCGCTTTTAGTAATGAAGAGAGTATTCTCATGAGGGCTGCAAGTGAAACCAAGATTGTATATGGTAGTGCTGAACTTGTCAAACCATTCACGAGGAGCTTGCTTAAGTTCATAGAGTTCCTTATGAAAGAGACAAACTTTGCTAGACGGATAAGGATAACCTGGAAGGGGTTTTATATAGACCTTCTTTTTCAAATCTCCATTAAGAAATGCATTTTTCACGTTCATTTGACTGAGACACCATTTTTTGACCGCAACAATGGGAAGAAGAGCTCGAAGAGATGTGAGACAAGCAACAGGAGCAAAAGTCTCTTCATAGTCAATACCATACTCTTCCGTACAACTCTGAGCAACCAATCGTGCCTTATAATGTTCAATAGAACCATCAGAGCGAGTCTTGATCTTGTATACCCATCTGCTTCCCATAACTTTTTTATTAGAAGTAGAATCAACCAAATTCCAAGTGTGTGCTTTTTCAAGTGCTTGTATTTCTTCCTGTATTGTTTGTTGTCAATTTGGATTTGTGGAGGCTTCTCTGAATGACTTAGGTTCATGTTGATGAAGAATAGTAGAAAAAAATGATAATCAAGAAGATGAGGATGTGAATTTCTTACTCTAGAAGAACAAGTGGAAGGAGGAGGCATGACAGCATGAGCAGGATCGTCGTCTAGTCTGGAATCATCGGGAGATGAAGAAGGCAGAAGAACAGGAGGCTGTAGAGGGTGACTCGAGATAGAACCTATGGAATCATCACCAGGAAAAATATCAATATTGGGGTTAGTGAGAAAAGGTGACTGAGTAGGAAAAAATGGAATCAAAGGAGGAGAACCGAGAAAACATGTGATGCTCCCAGAAGACAATATGACGAGATATACGAAAAGATAATTTCTTACAAGACATAAGGCTTTCATGTCAATTTAGCTTATATGCTCCATTTTTAATTTACTTATTGTAGGGTTAGTGACTTGAATTTCATACAAACTTTTTTTTCCTTAGGTTGGGTGCACAAGATGAAGTTATTTGCTTTTGGCAGGTGATTTATGATAAGATGAGTGGAAGAAGCAGGGGCTTTGGTTTTGTGACCATGTCTTTGATTGAGGAAGATGAAGCTGCTAAACAATAATTCAATGACTATGTAAGTTGGTTGTGTTCTGTTTGATGATAATACATCTTATTGTTTATATTTCTCTTTGATTATTACATCTTTTATTCTTTGAAGTTATCTATGTTAAAATTTGACAGTGCTAAGAATGAGGGTTCCCATTTCAAATCTCCTTCTAAGGGTGGTTTTTCTTCGGATAACGGAAACTGTGTTCATGTTGGTATTCTTGCATGGGGTGTTGACCATTTAGCATTTGAGGACTTGTTTTGTGAACAAAGAAACTTTTTGGAGGCCAAGGTAATCTGTGACAGAGAAAGTGAAAGATCAAGAGGCTTCGGATTTGTGACTTATAGCAGCCCTAAAGAGGTCAATAGTGCTATTGAGTCCTTAGATGGCGCGGTAAACTTGCGAATCTACTCCTAGTATCCTGTTCGCTAATCACAAATAACAATTTAATGAGTTTGAACTTGTCCATTTGTATATGTTACATTGTAAGTATAATGAGTTGCTGTGGCAATTAGTTTCCATCATATCATTGTTTGATTATTTTGTACTTAGTTATTCATTCTTTTGTTCTTGAAAACATAAGAAAAAGCTAATATTTCTTTATTTTCTTATTGCTATATGTATACACTTTTTTTCTATTGTTCTGTAGAATTATAAGCTTCCTCTGACATATAATTTTCACAACTATATGCTTTGAAACATGGATGATGAATTTCGTGACACTGTTGGTGTTAGATAATTGCTCTAAGATGCATTTGGAGCCTTTCTTTAATTAGCCTTTCTCTAAGATGTTATTTAGTGATATTATTTTTCTTTGATATTTTTGCATTTTGATCACATTATAAGTGACAACATTGGTGAAATTAAAGGTAGAACTGGTGGACATGTTCTTTATGCAATTAATATGCCAAGACTTAGGTGTTGTTTGTATTTTTTATTTTTTAAAAATTTTCAATACGAAATGAGGAACTGAGATGTATAATGTATAAAGAATTTTATAGAAGCAGGAGCATATTTGTGCAGTCAGATTGAAACATCTCTAAAGAAGTGAGTAAATACTTATTTTTACATGATATTGTAACTGATCCTTTTTCTTTGTTAGTTTATTAATTAAGTCATGTTTTCTAGAGCTATTGAATAGATAGAATAGCATTTGATCAAACCCAAAGGCTTGGTTATTATTAGGTTAAGCTTTAATACCTAATTTCTTTAAACATGGTTTGAACTTTTTAAATATATATAATTTTGATGAACTAATTTTATTTGTATGCGTTATAATTTTTTAGTTCAATGAGTAAAATAAAAAATAATAAGGTTTATTTTAGTATAGCGACAAAATTGGTATTTTGACTAATATTCTAAGAAAGATTAACGACATATTTATTGGTGATGATGGTGACAAATTAAAGACTTCATAGCGACTGAAATATTTGTAAGATACACATCAATTTGTTACTAGTTTAAAGAAAATTGTGATTACATTTGCGATAGTATTGAAACTGATTGACTACATATTATTTCCTAGAAAATTAGCAGCAACTTCGTAACTTTGCTTTTTCATTTAGAATAGCTTTTGTTTAGCGACAAAATTCCTACAATTTGATTAAGGATTTTCAAAGATTAGCTATAAATTTGCTACAAAATGTCATAGATTTGCGATCATATTAGCGGACAACTTGTGACGAGTTAGGTTCGGAAAAATCTCGCTAATTAGCATCAACTAAGCATTCTATTTTTTCTATGAAGTTAGCTTGGATTTAGCGATGAGTCTACTGTAGTAGAGTTTGTTGCTAATCAGCGACTACCTTTTAGTCTATTTCTTCTATGGAATTAGCTTTTAATTTAGAGATGGATTTGTGACTATTTATTCGATCGCTAAAAATGTTTTCCGATGAATTAGCGACTATTATGTTTGTGTCACTGATTTATGACTTGTAATTAGCGAGGAAAGCATTGGTTGCTAGGCAGTAGCTAATCCATCACAAATTATATTTTGCATCAGATTAGCGATGAATTTTTTTACTACTTTTGTAGTAGCTAATCGGGCTTATTCTTGTAGTGGATGTTGCTGCTATAGTTTGTTTTGTAGATCTCCATGATATAGCTATATCACCGTATATGAATGGGTATTTTGTTTGAGATTTTTCTTTGTGTGGATCAGACAAGTATCCTGCATCTGCATAGCCAACTAATTGTGACTTGGATTCATATGGATAAAATAGTCCTATATCAACTATTCTATAAAGATATCAAAAAATTTGTTTGATTCCATTCCAATGTCTTCTGGTTGGAGAGGAACTATACATTGCTAGTAAATTCACAACAAATGATATGTCAGGCCATGTATTATTAGCAAGATAATTAGTATTTTAATGGCACTAAGATATGGTACTTCAGGACCAAGTATATCTTCATTTTCTTCTTTAGGACAAAATTAATCCTTTTCCATATCCAAAGATGTTACGATCATTGTGGTACGTAATGGATGTGAGTTATCTACATAAAATCTCTTCAAGATCTTTTCTATGTATGTTGTTTGATGAATGAAGATCCCATTATTTGTATACTCAATCTGCATGTTGAGACAAAATTTAGTCTTTCCAAGATCTTTCATCTCAAACTCTTCTTTTAGAGATTTTATAATTGTTGAAATCTCTTCAGAGGTTCTAATAATATTTAAATCATCAACGTACATAGCAATTATAATAAATCCAAATGCAGATTTCTTTATGAAAACACATGGGCAGATATCATTATTCTTGAATCCGTTTTTGGCCAGATACTCAGTAAGACGATTATACCAGATTCGTCCAGATTGCTTTAGACCATATAAAGATCTTTGCAATTTGACTGAGTATAACCTTGTGAATATACATTGGATAGTTTAGATATATTTAGTTCTTCAGAAATTTTTATATAGATATCACAATTTAATAATCCGTATAAATAAGATGTCATTAGTAGTAGAAATACAAAAATGTTTCATCATCAAGATTATTTCTGAACTTCCCTATGACCGAGAAGCTTTTTTCTATCGTGTATGGTCTCGTGCTAAGAAAAAAGAAGGGGGGAACCTGGCTCACAAACTGGGGGATCTGGGGGCTTTTGCCCGCTCATCAAGGCATGATCTTCCTTTTTTTTATCTCACTTCCTTCCTCAACAAAAATTCATGGGAAGGGGAAAAGATCCAAACGTTAAAGAGCAGATAAGGAGATAAGACCCGGTAAGCATCCCACAGTGAAAGGTAGAAGAATCAGTGTAATGCTATGATCTGGGTTCTGGTCCACGATCTAAAGAGGAGACGAAGGGTGATGGCTAATAGATTGACTTGCTTTTTACCTTTCGTATTCGGCATTCGGCGGAAGTCAATGGAAGACCAGGAGCAGCAATAGGCACAAGAAACACCAGAAAAATAAATCGAAATATATAAATAGAAATAAGTAGTCATAGGAATTGCCATCGAAAGCAAGCGTATTCTATTTCATAACCTCTTTGTACCTTTTAGACCCTGGATCTTCTAGTTGAGCAAGAGAGGAGTGAATCAGTGGATGAAGGGAGCGAAATTACGAAGCTAGAGACTAGAACCTACTTTAGCTCATGGCCTTCTCTTCTGGAAGGTAGTTCAGTCACACCCAATGGATAAGCAATGATTCCTATTAGATGCATATGTAGTTTATGATATGTGGATAAACTGTTCAAATAACGCAATGTTATTGCATCTACTATAGAAAAATATGTTTCTTCATAATCTATATTGGGCCTTTGTGAAAAATCTTGTGCGACAAGTCGAGTATTGTAGCATATAACTTTATTTTTCTCATTTCGTTTTCTCACAAATACCCATTTGTATCCAACATATTTTACATCTTTTGGTGTACAAACTACAGGTCCAAAGACTTCATGTTTTGCAAGTGATTCTAACTCAGCCTTCATATCTTCTTTCCATTTTAGCCAATTTTTTTGTCGACATTCTTCGAATGTTCTTGGCTTAAGATCTTTACTTTCATGTACGATGTGTAATGCCACATTATATGTAAATATTTCATTGACAATTATTTTATTTCAGTTCTATTTTTCTCCTATAAAGACATAATTTTTCAAAATCTCATTATTTTCACAATTTTTAGAATTTTCAGGTACCTGAAAGTCTTCTGGCATCAACACTATATCGGAATTTTGGAACCAATTGGTCTATGACACTTCTGGCATGTACTTGTTTCAGTAGCTATTTGTTCAATTAGAACATCAATTCGAATAGGGACATTTTCAACTAGTATGTAGGATTTAGTTATCCTTTTTGTATCAGAAAATGCATCAGGCAATTCATTTGCTATTCTTTACAAATGTGTAATCTTTTGAACTTCTAATTCACATTGTCTTGATCATGGTCTAGATGCATTAATGATTATGCATTCCAATTAAGTTCTTTCTCAAGTGGCGTATTCTCTCTTCCCAATTCTAGAAATATTGGTTCATCAAAATGTCAATTTGCAAATCGAGATTTAAGCACATCTCCTGTTTGTATCTCAAGATACTTCATTATAGAGGGAGAATCATATCCTACATAAATTCTCAATTTTCTTTGGGGTCTCACTTTGGTGCGGGAATGTGGGATAATTGGAACATATATCGCACACCTAAATATTCTCAAATAAAAAATATTTGGTTGCTAACTAAAAGCTAATTACATGAGAGATAATTGATGGCAACTTGTTGGTTTCAAACGAATAAGTGTTGCGACATGTAAAAATGCATGCCCTAAATCGAAATAGGGAGATTTATTCTGATAAGTAGGGGTCTAGCAATTAATTAGAGGTGTTTAATAAGTGATTCTGCTAACCCATTTTGTGTGTGATCATGAGCTATTGGATGTTCAATACTTATTCCGTTAGCTATACAATAAGCATAAAAGATTTGCAAATTGAATTCGCCAGCATTATCAAGGCGAATTGCTTTGATTGGATTTTCTAAAAAATGTGCTTTTAATCAAATAATTTAAGCAAGTAATCTCACAAATGCCAGGTTACGAGAAGACAATAAATACACATGTGATCATCTCGATGATGCATCTATTAGGACCATAAAGTATTTGAATGCTCCACATGGTGGATGAATTGGTCCACATATATCTCCTTGAATTCTTTCTCAAAATTTAAGGGACTCAAATCTAATTTTTACTGGTAATGGCCTTACAATCAACTTTCACTGAGAATATGCAGCACAACAAAATTCACTAGATTGAAAAACTCTCTGACTTTTTAGTGAATGTCCATGGGAATCTCAATAATTCTTTGTATAATAGTTGTTCTAGAATGAACCAGTTGATCATGCCAAATTATGAATTCATCTGGGTTAGTAAACTTTTAGTTTACAATGGCATGTGATTTAATTGCACTATTTTAGTATAATATAACCCAAAAAAGTGAAGATAACTTTTCTAATACAACTTTTTTATTTGAATCATGAGTTGTAATATATAAGTACTTATGGTTTTTTTCATTCATGATTCCAATATTTCAATATGATATCCATTTTGGCGAATATCTTTAAAACTCAAAAAGTTTCTTAGAAACTTAGTAGACAATAGTGCATTATTTATAATGAATTTTGTTCTTCCAAAAAATAAAATTATAGCTCTTTCGGAGTCTTTTATCACATTATCTTAGCCAATAATTGTATTAACATATTCTTTTTTGATATAAGATGAGTAAAATATATATTATTTTTTATAATGGTATGCAAATTTGCACTATCTACAAGGCAAATATCTTCATTATGTGTCCTTGCTATTTTTTTTCACAGACGAATAATAATAAGATAATAATATCATAAAATAAGTAAAGGTGCATGTGCAGTAAAATTGTATTCCTGATTGAAATTGTTTGTCTAAGTAGCATTGTACAAAAGAATAGTATCATATATTAGAAATTTTAATATTATTATTATTATTATTATTATTATTATTATTATTATTATTATTATTATAACTTGACACATTTAGTGATTTTGAAACCCTTAAACATAAATATTAATATTTTATTAAACATTATTTATATATATCATACTTGAAATTTAAATACAGAGGAGATAAAACTTAACAAGAAGTTTCTTACACTATTTATTGACATAAGAATTTAACGAATTCAAATATTGAAATTTTTTTATCATTGATTAAATGACCAATATTTTCTTCAAAATCCTTAAAGAAATCAAATACTTCATAATGAGTGATATAATTTTTAACATCATCATTTGAAATAAAATTTGTCCCTTTTTCTTTGTCATTATTTTTCAAGGATGCTTGACAAAGATCAACTAAGTGCCTTGAGATACGACAAGTACGTGACTAGTAGCCCTTTCCACACAATAAAAATATTTATCCTCTGTTGATTTGTTTTGTCCATTATTTCTTTCTTTATCCCACTTTTGGTGAGATCCTTTCTTATGAAAATAATTTTTCTTTCTTTCATAATTTTTTTTGTTACCAAAGCCTTGCCATTTACCTCTTATGGGGTTATAATTTGCTGCATTTACTTTAGAAAATGGGGCAGCGCCAGTTGGGTGTGCTTCATGATTTCTTAAAAGTAATCCATTTTTAAGCAACAAGAAGGCAAGAAATTAGCTCAGAATACTTTTTAAATTTTTTTTCTTGACACTGCTGTTGATGGTTTCAGTGGCTAAGAGAAGGGGGGGTTGAATCTTAGCCCCTTTTTGCTTGATTACACTTTCTGGTCTTTGAGGAGACTTTTCTGTTTTTGTCTCGTCCCTAGCCATGAGACTTTTTACTTTTGTCTCGTCACTTGGCACGAGACATTTTGATTTTAGCTCCTGTGCAACAGACACAGAAATGAAGAAGTAGAGAGAGAAGATTACACCTAGATATATCCTGGTTCAGCTGCTAAGTGCAATGCAGCCTACATCCAGTCTCCATCACAACAATGATGGAATTTCACTATAATCATCCAGATTACAAATTGTAAAGTGCTAACCCAACTTACAAGGGGATTCCCACAGAACCATGAAACACAACATAGATGAACAAAGGAACTCTAAGACATCTATGGCTTTTCTTTTAATTTTGTACTCTCTGCCTTTTTCCGCTCTATGGCTTTTTCATACAAACTTCACTGTTTGCCTTTTTCCATGAGACTCAAGACATGACAAAATTAAACAGAAAAATTACAAAACAGAATATATTGAAGGAGAAGAAAATCTGTAAGCTTAGGTAGCTATGAGACTTCTGTGCCTTGCACTCTCACTTTCTTTCTTTTTATCAAACCATGACTGTTCACCCCTTTTATAGAGAAGTGAAGCCTTCACAGTTGAAACACAAAACCGAGCTTAGCTTCTTTTCCTCCAAAACAAAACCGGTTTGGCCACAGAGAAAGAAGAGGAAATTCATGCAAAAACCAACATGCAAATACTTCTAGTCCTTCCTTGGTTATCACTCTTCATCAATCCGAGCGCTCCATCCTTGGCTTTCTCTCCAAGATGGATTTCTGGCCCTTGATGCTTCATAATGATGATGACTTCATCTGCTTCAATCTCTGCCTCTTCCATCACTTCGACACTCTAGCTACTTCCTGTGGTGGTTGAGCAGAATCAAAGACAAGCCATGCCTCCAAGAATCTCACCTTACTGGCCGAATCTTCATCTTCCTTTTTGAGCATGAAGGATCCGAGATTACCTCACCAAATCTTACCACTTTTTGGTGATTATCTCAGCCACAGCATACTTTTAGTTTGTTACGTTTTCTTGCCATCATTAGCTTGATGGTCTTGATGCATGCAACTTCTTCTTCCTTTTGGTAGCTGAGCTTAGCTTCCATTGTTTCCTGGACAATAACCGAAGAAGAAGGAGAAAGAGATGAGAGAGAAGAGAGAAACTAAAGAAAAGCAATTCAAAGTGATTAAACAAATTAATTGAAAATATCTTGCTTTTACTTCCCTGGGTGGCGTGTAATGTTAATGCCATCAATCATGTTAATGATACTCTCTTTCATATTTCTCATGCATTTATTAACTTCACTCTAATAAATTTGAAATCCATCATGATGAGCAAAGGAGTTCCGTTGGAAGCAATGGAACTTTGCTTTCTATGCTTAGTGGATTCAGATCATGCATTGGGAACTCTCATCAAATGTGAAGTTGGGCTTAGTTGCAACAACATTTAATTTCTGGCCCAATAATAACATTTGCTTTCCTGATAAAATTTGGATCAAGCAATGAGCAAATGGAAAATCATTCTTTGGGCTTATAGTAACAAGATTTATTCTGGCCCAACTGATAAAATCTTTTTCAGCCAATAGTCACAAAACAAGAATTACATAGGGCTGAATTTTAATTTATTGGACTTGGGATCTTTCTTTTTATTTCGGCCCAATTGAAATTCTGCATCACAAAATTATTAATTAACATATGTTAGATGAAAAACAAATTAATAATTTTGTAATTAAATATTTCAATAATGTTTGTTCATTATCAAAATTAAATTAGAGTTTTCCAAACTCATCAGCTGTTGTAGAAGCACATTCAAAGCATGGAAGGTCGAGAAAGTTTTCTTTAAGATGTCATTATTAATTATCTTTTCCTCACATAATTTTATTCGTAAGGTAATTCTGAACATTGTTGAGTTGTATTCATTTATGCATTTAAATCATGTAGACGCAAGTGTGTCCACTCATATCAGGTTTAAAGAAGTAGTATCACTGTCTTTTGATGATTATACCTTTCTTCAAGTTAAGGTTCTTCCACAGATTTGTAGGATCTTTTACTGTGAGATATTCATTTTTCAATCATTCGTCAAGATGACGATGAAGGAAGATCATGACTTTGGCTTTATCCTTTTGAAATGCTTTATTTTTAGCCTTAATGGTATCTTCAAGATCCATTGAATCAAGATGAATTTCGGTATCTAATATCCATGATAAGTAGTTATTTTTAGATATATCAAGAACATTAAATTCAAAATAAAATAATTTTAATATAATAAAAATTTATTATATATGTCTTTCTAAATTTTGATCAGAGCCTTATATTGATAACATGTTGTAAAATAAATAAATAAAAAAAAATAAATATGAAATAAAAAAGTATAAATAGAAAATTCTAGTATTAACATTCTCTAATATTATTATTTCATATAATAGAGATAATTCATATGTTTTTTAATAATTCATTCTTTCGTATATTAGAATACACATATATAGAGAGAAGTGTTTTGTTATTCTTATATGTTTTGTCTCAGACTATACTCTTCCTATTTATCTTTGTACAAAATTTACCTAACTTTTCAAATTTTATTAATGTTCAGTTCAACTTTAAAAATTTTGTACTGTTCACCATTAAAAATTTGAACCACTCAAATAATTTTAATTAGAAAAATAAGTCATAGACATTTTATTGATGAACATTCATATGGTAACAAATTAGACATTTCTAAAAAGGAGATGATAAATATAAACTTAAATTCAAATGAAAAATATATAAATATTGGCTATTAAAGAGATACTTTAACATACATATGACAAGCCACATGATTAATTTTTATGCATATTTTCTTATGCAAGAATATTTTGAGTTTGTAGTGCTGATAACTATAATATAAAAATTTACATATTTGTTAATACTTTACGCTATATTTCTATTTAAAAGAACGAATATATAACAATTAACTTATGATTAAACCTTGAATTTTTATTTGGAATTCTAATATTATATTATAAAATTGTTATTTTTTAAAATTTTATAGAAGTAAAAAAAATATAATTTCAACAAAAATCATTGAAAGATTATAATAACCCGTTATTTAAAACCATTGCATGTGGTTTTTCTTAACACAAGAAAAGTATATTATACTTGTGTTAATGTAGAGAATAACGATTCAAACAAGAAGTCACCCCTCAATTTTCTTGTCCTGTCTAAGAAGTTTCCTTCACATGGGAATATATATGTGGTTATGTGGGTTATGATTATCCTCTCGCCTAAAGATATTTTTATTTTTATTTAAAAAAATGCTTATAAAAAACAGATTGATTTTTGAATAATGAATGGCAAGCAAGTTGATTTCGATTTGGACGTTTTTGCGAAGTCTTATTAAATAAGATTATTGGATGAGGAAAGTCATGAAAAAAATTGTTGAAGAAAATGTTACCTTTTCACCAAGAATTTAAGAGGATTATTTGGCAGACTTACTACGGGTCAAAAGTTAATTGCATGTGCTTCAACGAAAGTAATTTCTCAAGACTAATTAAGAATTAACAGAGAGAAATTCTTGATAGGAATTGTGGTTAATCAATTGATTTTATTTTTTAAAAATAAAGTATTATTATTTTTTATTTTTGGTACGTACGTGTAGCGATTAATCGGATACAAGAGAGATGAGGGTGTCTTAATATATAAGGTGTCTTCAAAGGTGCTATCATGGTGTTTTATTTACGGAGAAGTATGAGTAGAAAATAAAAATATTAAATAATAATATAAATAATAAATATATTAAATATTTATTAGTTATTATTTATTTAGTATTTTTTTATTTATTGGTTATGTTGATGTCCAAACAACAGTACGATGATATTAATGATCGGATCTTTTATGTTAGGGTTTGAGGCTTATATATGACAATAAAGAGAGATATATAGATAGATATAGATTAATAATAAAATAGAGAGAAAGAAGGAAGTAAGACCCTGAGATTCTGTTGCCGACATGGCACGAATAAACGTGTTGTTAGAAAGTCAAATAAATTAAGTAGTTTTGGCCAAGTGGAAGCTGTCGTTGGCCATCATAACCATAATAATAATGCTTATAGACCTATGGACNTCGTTAATTTTAATTATAAAAAATATATATAATATATAATATAAAATTAAAATTAATAATTAAAATTTATTACTGTATTTATATATTTAAAATTTTTTTATATAATTTTTATATTATTACTTAGATACAGACATAAATTTAGTATTATATTTTTTATTAAAATTTAAGTTTAATATACTATTATTGTAAAATAGCTTAGTTTTATATACATATTTAATTACATAATATTATATCAGTAGAATAATTATTTTTTATATTAATGATATAAATGATTATCTAAAAAAATTATTGAATAATTAAATAAAATTTATACTATTAATACATTAAAATTAAATTTATTTAACTATATCTATAATAAAATTAAATAGAAAATTATTTATTATTCTGTGTCTTCTAAAAATTTGTTACTATGAAATTATATTTTAGCACATTTAGAATTTAATGTATTTTGACATACAATTGTGTCTAAAATGAACATACATAGTGATTAAAAAAAAACATTGTAGGAGAGGAGATATTAAGAGAGAAAGAAAACCAGTAACCATTATTAATGGTTTTTTATTTTCTTTTCTACTTTCTTTGTTTGTTATTAGTTATTGGTACAGGTGTTACAGATAAGCATCGCATTAGAGTACTCATATTTCTCCCTCAAACGTCCACATCCTTTTGTCATCTAATTGTTCAACTTGCCCAATACTAAAATATACTATAAAAGTACACGCTCAATAAATTATTGGCTATTGGTTTTTCAAAATTTTAGCAGAAATTTGAGTGTAAGTAGTGTGTTTAGGAGGAGGAGACTTTTTGGTGGGCATAGAAATCGAGGTCAACTAAGTCAATAACATTGCCCATTACTTTGTTTGATAAACGACATTTACTGTTGTATAGTATTAAGTATTAACTGATATAAAAAACGGGTGTGTTACACATCAATATAACCATGTAATAAAGTTGGCCTAAGTTTAAATAGAGTCACGCACATTAATGACGAGTGAAGACACGCGTTCGAAAATTCTTTATTATTTTGTGCTCATTATGAAAAAACGTTACTTCTTCCTCAACACAAAACCGCTCATTCTCTTCGAATCTCTCTCAAAATCACTCAAACTTCAGTCACGTTCTCTGTGAAAACTACTACTAAAGAAGAATCGCGAGAAGATTTGTCAAGGAACAACCAGAAACGAACGAAAATAGCAACAGAGATTCGCCTTCCTCCTCCTCCTCATTCTCCTCCTTCTTTTTCGCCTTCTTCTTCACGTGTTTTTTCCTTATCTTCATTCTTTTGTTGTTATTGCTGCTATGTTTTCTTTTTTGTCTTTTCCTCTTTCTCTCTCTGGTGAAGAAGCAATAGAAGGTGAGGAGGAAGAATTTTAAATTGTGCAGAACAGAAATGAACCGAAATGGCCAATTCCACTGAATCGAACTTCATTCATGTGTTGAATAAAATGTCATAAATATTTAATCATCAAAGAAAAATATTTTTACATGCACAAGGACTCAATTGAACACACTAACAATCAAATAAATCAAAATGAGCAACTCCACTGAATTGAGCAACATTCATGTACTGAATAAAACGTCATAAATATTTAATCATCAAGAATAGCATTTTTTCCATGCAAAAGAAGT
Organism: Arachis duranensis; assembly: GCF_000817695.3. Taxonomy (NCBI): domain Eukaryota; kingdom Viridiplantae; phylum Streptophyta; class Magnoliopsida; order Fabales; family Fabaceae; genus Arachis; species Arachis duranensis. Next base: position 101,931,714 of record NC_029776.3, read on the forward strand.
CAACTGAACACATAACAATCAGGTGAACTGAAATGACCAACACCACTGAACCGAACACCAATCACGTGTTGAATAAAATGTGATAAACATTCAACCAGTAAGAAAAATATTTCTGCATGCACAAGGATTCAACTGAATACATTAACAATCAAATGAATCAAAATGAGCAACTCCACTTAACCGATCAAAATGTTGGTGTTGTTGGTGATCATGAAGAAGAAGAAGAACTCCACTTAACCGATCAAAATGTTGGTGCTGTTGGTGATCATTATAACGAAAGAAGAAGGAGGAAGAGGAAGAGGAGGAGAAATACTATTCTTATTGATTGAAAGTTGATCACCATTTATTCACCATATGAACATTGTTCGGTTCGGTGGCCTCTTTTTACTTTATTCAGTGTTTAAGATTATTGTGATAGCATGCAGCAATCATTTCCTAGCTGTCTCAATGTAATAACCTCATTCAACTGATTTGAAGTTGAATAATTTATTGTTTCCATTCAAAAGTATAGATCGAAGAAGAAAACGAAGAAGAAGAAGAACGACAGAGCTTATTACGTTGAATTCAATGCAGATCAATAATGAAAAATGCGAGTAGAGAAGAAAAACGCGAAAAATGGATAACGACGAATTTTATTAGGTTGAAGAAGAAGACCGAAAACGCGAAAAGAGAACAAGGTTTACATTATATGAGGCGCATGTATAACAAATGTGTAAAGAGTTTGGAGAGGCGCGTCTGATTGAAGTTACTTGGATAATTTAGATAAAAAAATTACATAGATGTAGAGCTTTTCTATATAACAAATTACGTGTACAATAAATGATCAACAACAAGACTTTCTTTGTCTCATTAAAAAGTGAATTGATATATGTATGAGAAATGTCCAAATTGAATTTTACTATTTATTTGATGATTATTGTTAGGGCTAGGTAGTGCTAGAATATCAAGAAAATATGTAAACAAAAAAATTCGATAAATTTAAGAATAAATTATATTTTGATATTTAAAAATCTAACCTCAGATATTTTTTTTAATAGAAATAAATGATATATGTCCCTCTTGGTTCTATTCGACAAAATACACTTCTTAGTCGTCACTTGCACTAGATTCTTTGACAGAAAATTTTGAACGGACGATAAAAAGACAAGGATATAATATATGTAGGAAACTGTCAAAGCGTGTAATAACACCAACTTAGCCCTAAGAAAGAGGTCTTGAGACACCACGAGAAATTTTTCTATAGGACTTGGATACAATAGTAGAATCACAAGACAATGTTATCTTCATCAATTGGAACTTGCCTTTCGAGCGAAAAACAAAATTACTAAGATTCTCAATGCCAATAGCATTTGTTTTCATGGACGCTCGCTGCTATGCCAAGAATTGACCTGGAACTTATGTCACACCACTTGTCTATAAACCCAGAAGTTAAGCCAATGACTTGGAGGGTACATATTGCTCTACCTACTAAAGGCTCATGACCAAAGTCTTCAATAACATAATTGACCACAAACTCAAGGTCTATATCAATGGCATGCTAGCAAAAACAGAGGAATAAAAAAACATTGTTGCCAACCCGGTGATAATTTTCGGCACCTTAAGAAAACATCAAAACGACTAAATCTATTCAAATACGCTTTCACCATAGAACGGGAAAGTTCCTTGATTCATGATCACACAACGAAGAGTCGAGACAAAACCAAAAAATGCAAAGCTATAATCAATATGCCAAGCCCAAGAACACTAAAAGAGGTCCAAAGATTGAGTGGACGAATAAGACCCTTTGACATTTTCTTCGGACCTCGGCACATAATGTCTTACCCTATTTCAACAAATAACATTTCAGTGGACCCTCAAATGCGAGGAAGCATTTAAACACTTCAAAAGTGTCGTATTCGAGCCACCGATCTTATCCAAAATTCAAGTGGGAGAATCATTATTCCTTTACCTATCCATATCTAACAAAGTCATGGCAACAATGTTAATACAAGAAGAGAATGCCAAATGGCAGCACCCAGTCTACTTTATCAACAAGATTTTCGTTATGCTAAGGTTTGATGTACCAGATTAAGAAGCTTGCTTTTTCCTTGTTAATGTCCTCTAGGTGGCTAATGTAATACTTCCAGAGCCATTCTATTGTTACAAGGACAAACTAAGTGATCTGAAAATTTTTGCAAAAACTCAACCTTGTAAGGAGAATGTTATCCTAGGTCATGCATGTATCTCAATTTGGCAGACACTTTGAGTCATGAAGTGCAATCAAAGTACAAACAATGACCAAATTTCTCATAAAAATCACCACAACTTACACTGACCAAACGACTACACAGTGAAAACTCCATGTAGATAGAGCTTCCAACCAAACCTCTAGGGCCTCCAATGTTATCTTAGATAATTCAAAAGGAATCTTGTTTGAACGTTCGATCTGGTATGAGTTTCTAGTGTCGAAAAACCAAAGTGTGCATGTGGCCCTTATTGTTGACCAGGTAGTAAACTAACACATTTAAAGAGAAAAGAATGTTGGGGCAAACTTGCTTTCAATACTAGCAAGGAATAAACCTAACACTAGAAATTGTTCCCTCAAGCAAGAAATTATAAGGGAGTCATCAGTTTCTCTGTAATCTGATTATATTCCACTACAAGAAAATCGTTAAATACTTGGAATAACAAAAATAATCTGTCGTTAAATGAATTACCGTTAGATTTTTTGTTGGAAAAATCCAATGGTATAATCTTCACTGGTAACTAATTATCGTCAAATTTTGCGGCGAATTCGTTGACCAAAAAATTATTAGGCTACTAGTGGAAAGTTTCCACCGATAATTTTGGTGCCACATTTTATTGTTTTGCGCCGACTTACCACCATTTTTTTTCGATAAATCTGATGGTAAACATAATTTTTTTATTTTTTTTTCATTTTTTAACACAATTAGTAGTCAAATTCTAAATAATAGAAATCGAATAATATTTTTTATCAAATATCAAGTGTACCTACAGAATAAAAAGTTAAATAAATAAGATAAAATCAAATAGTCTCGAACAAAACCTTAATCACTACAAATCCTGACAGTCATCGTCATCGTCATCCCCAGGTTCTATTGAGGTGGCGGTGTAGGCAGTGATGCTAGTGCCCCTCTAGTAGCGCCGCTGCCATCAGCGTGCATCTGCTTGTGGTACACTATCATCTGTTGTTGTATCTACTGAATCTGCTCCAGTTCTTGCCTAAGTGATGTATGCGCATCTTTAGTAGTTTTTAGTTGTTATTTCTTTAATAGTGGTAGTAATTTAGTGTTTTTATTAGGAATTTTATGCTTTTAATCTATGATCTTAGTATTTTTTTTCCTTAGATTCAAGTTAGAAAATTTTCTTGCTTTAATTGAGATTTTTAGTGCTTTGATCAATGCTCTTTAGAGTTGTTTTGTGCTTTGAGAAGTATAGAAAATAAAACAAGGATCAAAAGAACAAAGGAGGAAGCCAAAGGCACGCTTTGGAAGGAAGGACACGCTTTGAAGGCTTAGAATATAGTTATTCAAATTCAAAAGTCAAACCCGGAAGCTTTGCCGTCCAACATGGTGATAATGGCGTCCAACAGCAATTGTGCGTATGCATGCCTCATGCATACACACAATTGTTGAAATAAGCAAAGTCATGCATACGCATGACCCTAGTGTCATGTCTCACGCTAGTTTTGTGACGTCCTATGCTGAAGCAATACAAAACATATCTTGAGCCATAAATTAAAGCAACGTTGCAGGCGTTCCACACCCCTCTATTGGCGTACCACGGCAAAGTAAACAGAGGCTAAATTGGGCTGTTATTTGAAAAGCAAAGTGTGCCATTCAACTTGATTTACATGCTACTCAATGGTTCATCCTTAGCCTAACCTCCAATGCTCAAATTTTCTTATTCATTCTTCAATTCTCCAAGGATTAAAAGAGTAAATCAAGCCCAAGAAATCAATCTCAATTTAATCTTAAATTTAACGTAATTTGAATTTTATTTTGAATTTGTGATTTAGATAGCTTATAAATAGAAGATGAAGGGGACACTTTGGGGCACCCCTAGACCTTTTCTTCTACTCTTTTTCTATACTACTTTTCAGATTTTGTAAGTTATGAGTGGCTAATTCTCTTTTCATTGGGAAAAGAGATCTATTGAAGTTAATGGATCAATTATGATCTACTTTTCATATTCAATTCATCTTTCATTTGTTTCTTTAAAAAGAATCTTCGTTCTTCATTTCAAAGATTCAAATATATTGATAGAGAGTTTTAATCTCATTTGAATCCTATGAAAACTTGAGAAAGGGATAATAGGAATTGAGCTAGAAGTTCTATCTTCCACTTTGGTGATTCTGGGTTTTGGGATTGATATATGACATATAATCAACCTATAGCTTGATTCATAAAATTGTGTGGCTCTAAATCAGAGAGCAATCTTCATCTTTCCTCATTACTAATTAGATCAAGAAATTGGCAATTGATCAAGTTATTAAGAGAGATTGAATTATCAAGACATTATAATTTAATCACTTATAATTTGTCAAAAGATCAATGATTGGATGATTGAAGTTGAGATGAAAAACTATTTGATCCAAAAAATTCAATATCTCTGCACTCTAATGATTTTCTCTTATTCTATTATTCTCTTTTTCTATTAATTATTTTCAGTTAATGTTCATTTACGTACTTTGTTTCCTTTACATTGTAATTTACTTTTTTTACAATTTACTTCTCCAGTATTTAAATTCTAGCAATTTAAATTTTCAGTAATTTACATTTATATTCTTTGTTTTCAAGTCTTTATTGCTTTTATTTACTTATTGTTCAAGTTTTTTATATTTCATGTTTTTCGATAATTATTTATTATCAAATTGTGAAAAAAAATATAAATAAAATTAAGAGTATAATTTTGTTTTTTTTTTTCACAACCTCATGGGTAAGAGTTATTTCAAAACAAAATATAATATAATTATGAGTATAATTAGGTTTGGCCCAATTAATAGAGATAGGTTTAAATAGATAATATTATTATTAGAAATTGTAAGATAAGAAAGAATATAAATTATAAAATATCTTAGAACATCTCTCTCTCTCTCTCTCTCAATTTCTCTTCTACATGATGAATTTCCTTCTTTTCTATTCTTACTTTTCAATATCATTGCATTAATACTGAGACAAATTGCTTACATGAGAACATCCTCCTTGACTCTATGACAAGTGACATTATCTAACCAAACAAATCCGGTTAGAATTTATCAAATAAAGGGCAGAAAAACAAAGAAACGTTCGTTGGTAATAGTAATTATGAAATAAAGTAAATGGTCAACTGATTAATTATTACTTTAAGGACCCTTAAAATAAAGGAAATGGTCAACTTGTACTTAAACGATATCACCTATATGTATGTGCTTGCCTCGTTTTATCTGCGAGAATTAATACTCGCGTGTACTCGGAAGATACATTTACATGATCTAAAAATATTCACAATAATCTTTTTGTTTATAATTTTAGTATAATTATTAAGCATTATAAACGATAAATAATTGGCAATATTTTTATAAAAAGAAAATATAAAATATATTTTACTATCATCAATTTTTTTTTTGTTTTACATTATTATATTGTAAACACCGAAAATTAAACTTGTACGATTGTTTACAAAATTTGGCAAGTTGATTTATTTAATTTATTAATTTATTAGAGTATATATTACTTATATTTAGGACAAAATATATTTTGAGTTTTGCCTCCAAAATTTGACGAAAATTTTAAAAATACTTTTAAATATTATTTTGTTTTAATTTTGTCCTAAAAATTTTCAATTTGCATCAAATATACTCCCGACAGTTAAATTTTAAAAAATTTAAAACTAGTTCAACAACAATATATGATAATTATATTTAATTTGCTTATATTAAAAATTATTTTTATAAAAATGTAGCTGAATTAATTTTAAATTTTTTGAAAAATTAGTTATTACGGATATATTTAATACAAATAAAAAATTTATAAAATAAAATTAAAACAAAATAAAATTAAAAATATTTTTAAAATTTTTATCAAACTTTAAAGATGAAAAATATATTTTACCCTTTGTATTTATATTAGATATGTATCCGTGCCTAACTTTATAATGTTAACAGAAATTCAGATATTGAACTGTATATAATAGAAGGCTTTTACTTTGAAAGCCATCATTTCCTAATTAAATTACCATTATTTTTAGATATTTGCTTTATCACTAATGCGCTATATTATCTTAGGGAAAAAAAAAATCCTCTAGCGTCAGGATATTTGTAAAGATGTGCATGTTGTTGTGCAGTACCTAAAAGATTACTACCTAACATCAATTAAATTATTTTTCAGCATTATCTACAGTTAAGCAAGCTTTATTAATTTAAGTATTAAACAAAAAGATGAATGAATAGCACAGGAATTTGACATTTGAGACAGGTCAATCTAAATAAACCGAGTTGGTATCAAAAACCGTGTTTGCTGCGTTGAAATCAATAAAATGAATTAATTATGGGTGTTCAAAATCATTACCATAAACATAAGTAACGCAAATTTGAAATTGATGAGTGCCGCATTTCATGCAATTTTATCAGATATATAGTATTTTTTATAACGTTTCTTGCTCTTGTTTGGTCTACAATTTATTTTCTTGCTTTGTTAGATTTCTTTAACTGATCAGAAATAGCATTTGGGTTGATAGCAGCAGAGGCACACTTCAATCTCAATCTTTTTTTTTTTAATTTGATTCGTACTTTTCAATTACGGTATATAATAATATTATATCACTGTGTTATTGGCAGTGTTCACATCAAAGTTTGTATACAAATTGTTCCGTCCGAGAAAATTTAGCCGGGTTATATTACAAAAAATATCGTTAAAATCAACGTAAAATAGATGGTAGAGGTGGTTGCTATTAAATTTATTAATTTTTTAAAGAAAAAAGTATGTGGAACCAAAAGGAGATCAGTCAAAAACTAAACAAAACTACATTAATTTATATTAATAATTAATTTTAAATTTTTTAAATTCAAAATTTAAAAAATTTAAAATTAATTAGGTAAACCTAATTAAAACCTATAAAAGCCTTCCTCTTCTCTCTCACATTAACCTACCCACCTCCAACAATCACACACAGATCTCTCTCTTGCCAATGCTGCTGGAAGCGCCGACGACTTCTATGCTCTCCAGGTAAACCTATCTTCATTCAGTGAGGAATGAGTGGGAGCCGCCTTCCCCGTTAGGAGTTCCAAGAGCATTATACAAAAGCTGTAGACGTCTGCCTTTTGTGATACTTTGCGAGAGTCAGCGACCTCTGGGGCACGATAGTCGGAAATACAGTTGGGTGTGACGGTCGGGAGAGCAAGATGAGCAAGGCCAAAGTCGGAGACACGAGTTTCAAATGATTTGATGAGAAGGATATTTGAGGATTTGATGTTTCCATACGAGGATGTTGGTCCGTGTGAACGTAGGCATGCGACCCCACGAGCAGCGCCAAGGGCAATGGCAGACCTTGTTTTCCAATTCACGAGAGTCCCTCCGGCGTCGTTATATAAAAAAAACATTCATTTAATATGAAAAAAAACATCCTAATACTTAACAAAAGAAACATCCAATTATATTTTAGTAAAAATAATTAAATATCTATAAAATTTTTAAAGAAATAGAGACATTCACATTTGCAATACAAAAAAATACGAAAAATATATAAAAGAACATCCATTTAGTATGAAAAAGAAATATTATGATACTTAGCAGAAGAAACATCAACATATATTAACTCGTATAGATTTTGAATTCACCAAAAGTATTTTGGCTGGTTTTTTGCTAATACCCTTTTGGTTCCCTAGCGTTGCTCTTTTTTAAAAATTTAATAAAATCGACGGTTTGTTTAGTCATCGATAACAATTTAATAAAATCGACAATATTTTCGTCTATAATATGAATTTAAGAATTTTACATTCTTACTAAAATCGACAACGCTGCCATCGATATTATTATATAAAATCAACGACATTTCTGTCGATATTTGATTCAATAAAATCGACAATATTTCCGTCTATAATGAGTTTGTGAATTTTACCTGCCTAATAAAATCGACACAATGGCCGTCGATTTAATTGTTTAGATACCGACAAATTCTTTGTCTATATTTTGTTTTATTTGTCTATTTTAAATTTAAAAAGCGACAACGCTGCCGTCGATTTTAATAGCTATATTTTTTTAATTATTTTTTCTATTTGAAAAATAGTAAACAATTAATGCAAATAAACTTTTAAATATATAAATAAAATTTATACAGAATATTAGATAATAAGACAAATAAACTTTTAAATATAAAAATAAAATTTATACTAAATATTAGATAATGAATTTACAAACTTATCAAAATAGTAAATAATCCTCTACATAAAGAGTCAAGACAAAAATAGATAATTAAACTTAGACTTATATTCGTTTAAATTGCAATCCACTAATAATACAAAATATTCAATGCTATTCAATCCACTAAACTTGACAAGGGAAGATTACGACTCCCTTTCTGTCTTGAACCTACAAAGTTCTTGAGCTTCTCAATGTTTGATCTAGACAATTTGAACAAACCCCTTACAAAATACTATTCTTACAGAAAAATCACAGGACATGAGAAATCTTAGTAACAACAGCCATTTTCTCTTATATCAGTGTCCTTATCATTGAACTGTATTTCACTTCAGAATCAGAAAACAAGAGAGAAGAGAGAGATGGATCAATAGAAATAGTAAATCTCATGTTAATATCAATAGCAAAGAAAAGAAAAACCACCATACCAAACTTATAAAAGAAATATAAACTTCTCAGGATCTAGAATGAACCATTTAAATAAAGGTAAATATCAATAGGACAAAGTACTATTATCATGTTTATCAAGAATCAAGTTATAAAGAGTCACCTCACTTGTTTCTCTATAATGCACAACAACAAGATGCTCATATGCTCTGCCATAAAACAACATAATATCAGTTATTCTGAACAACTGTTACAATAACATATGCACAAACACATCTCAAAGAGCAGTTATGCATATATTAGGTTCATTATTCCAGAGTTAAGAAAGGTTAATCTCAGAAGTTCTTCTTCAATATTTAGTTATCCTCAGTATGAACTTTTCCCCCACAATGATGCGGATTGGTGAAGTAATAGTTGAAATTTACTCACGGATCCAACATCCAATAACACCGCCTCTGGAAAGTAGGGTTCTACTCTCCATGTGCATAGTAACAATTTAAGACTTCGACAGTTCCAACCTAATGATGCAAATCATTATAATTAAAGATTGTGAAAATCAATATAGGGATCAAAAGGCAAAAAAGTATTCCATAAATGAAAAGTTGAAAAGTACCTTCCTATGGAACCATGGTTGAAAAGAATGCTATACTCAAAACATTCTCCATGGTTGAAATTCCACCCAACAGATTATTCTTGTTAATTCTGTGAATAGAGCATATACTATACGTGCATGGTGCACCCTACCAACAAAGCAATCATATATTACAAGTCATATTATTTCAACTTATGTGAACCCTAACTCATTAAGTTTGATATTATTAATAAAAAGAAGTGCAAAAATTCTAAAATGATAAAAAGTTACCATACAATTGAAAACAATTCTTGGATTACAGAGTTGCAAGGCAGATACTTACGTGTTCTTAATGGACAAAACTTCCTCCATCTGCCTTTCCTTTACCCATTCAGTAGCTAACAAAAGAAAACCATAAATTAGAAACATATATGTCAAATGTCAATCTAGCAATCATGACAAGATTAGATGAAACATGATAAAATCAATCGACAAATCAAAAACTTATTCTTATCTATACACACATTCTACCAACCAGTGGTAACAAGCACGATCCACAAGATGTTTTCAACTTCGAGCTTCCTAAATCTTAATACCTGATAGCATTATTAGAAAGTCTAATTTTTAAGACAAACTCAAACATGACTTGAAGCACCTTCCTATGGAACCAACCAAACACTGGCATTATCAATGTACTTAATTTACAACAGTGTAAATCTTCATCAACAATAAAGATTCTAAGGGAAAAAATAGAAAATATGAAATATGGAGCAAGCATATTTCAGGATATGAAGATTCTACTCAAGGTTATTAAATCCAGAGCATAAATTCACCAAAACAAATGTCAAATCAAATAGGAATCCTATCAAAATTTTTCATTGAACAAAACTTGAGACTCTGTCAATCACTTTAAAGGCCAGCGACAATATATAACATGCATTTATCATGATGTAACTAAATTCACCAAATAATTAATGGAATCGCATGTTCAAATGTATTATTCTAAACCTATTAAATTTGATTTCAACCCTATGCAACTAAATCATTAGTCCAAACAGTAACAAGATGTAAAAATAATTAAATTACCGAAGTTAGGTTTCCTTGAATATCATAAAAAAGGACACGTTTCTTCAGCATCTTGAGCTTCTTCTTGGCGCTCAACATAGCAGCTCCCTTCTCCTTCTTCTTCTCGTTCCCGTAATACTGCACATGCCCCGAATCACTGAACCCGCAGCAACAATGTACCACCGCCTTTTCCCTCATCCTCACTAGCACCATAATACAACCACCACTACTACGACGACTGGAACTCACGTGCATAGAAAAGGAAGGGCATGTGACATTCCTTAGAACGGCGGTTGAAACCTCCATCGGTGGGAATTAATTAGGAACCAAATTCTCCTTTTCCCTCTTTTGTGGTTTCCTATTTGATTATGCTAATTAGGTTTAACACATAACAAATTCAGAATTTCATGATGAAAATAGTAGATACAAAAATTGCAAAAGTAAATATAATAATCAGAGAGAGACAGAGAGGAACTTACAAGAAGTTGCGACAACGACGTGCTATGGCGACGGGCTCACAGCGACGGCGACCAGCAAAGACGAGTCTGTGGAAGAAGAAGAACTTACATGCAGAATCACAAATCACAATGTGACAGAATGAGAGAGAGAGAGTAGGAGAGAGAGAGAAACAAACTTACATGAAGAGGATGCTACAGCAGCGGGCTCGGCAAAGGAGAAGAAGAAGAAGAAGAAGCGGCGCTGCTCTCAGGCAGAGGACGGCGGGTTTTTTCAGGAGTCGGAGAAGAAGAAGCTCTACTCTCTGCCTCTCTCCGTGACTCCGTTCTAGTCTCTACTCTCGGGCGTTAGATGAGAAGAAGTGTCACTTTAGACTTTGATTCTCTGAATATCTTGGGTTAAATTTTGGGAAAATGAGTGAAACAAGTAGGGACGCGGGAAGCAAACGCGGGAGTAGCTTTTTGTTGATAAAAATCAACAGCTATTTTGTCGATTTTAGTTAAAATAAAAATTAACATTTTATTTATCTATTTTATATAATAAATCTATACTATTTATTCAATTTAGGAAAAAAATCTCTGTCGTCTAAATATATTGACAACAGAAACTGTCGATGATTTAATTATTAAAATAGACAACCAGTCTGTCAATTAAAAAAAAATTCAACCCCTATTTTATCGATAATGTGATGATAGTAGCAAAGTGTTAACAAATATTATAGCGCCTCCTCTTGTAGTGTTATAGCGCTTCCTCTTCTGTCAATGATGGATTCTTTCAAGGAACTATACGGCAAATTGAATGAACACAGCGAATTAGAACACCTACAAAAAACACATCAACTCTCAAATTTGTACATAAGAATATTAACAGGAAGGAAAACTATTGATTTTGTATTAGTTTGTTTTGATTCTTGATCTGAGTCTCTTCGTATTTCCTCCTTTTTTTATATATAGGAGAGACATCGAGTTTATCTGATGGAATTTATGCGTATCCTCTATTTTCTATTTATTTTGCTATTTTCATTTTGATTATTGGATCGTTATTTTAACTTAGTCTGTTTATGTTTATTGTATTTGAATTTATTGTGTTAATGGCCGAGGTATCAGAGATAATAGCCGAACTATAACGTCCATATCACAAATATATATTTGTATATTAGAAATAATAGGTTAAACTAATTTTATAACTAAATCTAATCAAATAGTTTAAAATATATTTTTTATTTATCCTATTTGTAAACTTAATGATAAATACAATCTTTTAAAGAAAAATATTTAAAAAAAAACAAAAATTTATTGATGCTATAAAAAAGTTTTATGGTAATAAACACAACTATTTAAAGATAAATACAATTTTTAATGAAAACGTAAGAAGAAAATACATAAATTTATTGAGAAAAAACATAAAAATTTTACGACGATAAACATAAAAATCTTTTGAAGGTAAAACACTATTTCAAGATAAACAGAAGAAGAAAATGAAAATATTAATTAACAATAAACACAAATTTTATGGTGATAAATACAGAAATTCAAAACAAATTCAGTTGCTCAATTAAATTTTTTGCTTTTTTTCACTATTTTTTTTGTGTTTTACGCTAAAAATATACTTTTCTTCTGTATTTTTTAAATTATGTTTCAATACAATTCAACTTAAAAATTGATTTTTTTAAATGAAATCCTCTACTTTTTATAAGAAACATAAAAGAACATAAAAATTATCAGTTATGTTACACATACAAGCCTTTTTGACTTACAAGTCTTACAAGTTATGTTACACATACAAGCCTTTTTGACTTACAAGTCTTACAAGTTGGGTCAAGCCCAACAAAAACTACTCTCACCCAACTCAAGCGTATTAAACACGCGTGTTACTGAACCATTTCCAAAGCGTGCTACTCACGATTATAAACGACTCTTCTTCTTCTTTTTCCTCGATCAAAACCACAACCGTCGAGATTCAAGGCACATTCAAAAACTCTGAAGAAACTTTCAAACTCCTCGCCAACAGTCGACGAAATCAACAGGCAAACATCAAAATCTCCATCAAAAAACACCAAAAAGAAAGAAGAAACATTATTTAAGGTAATGTTTCACTAATGTTTTAGGTTTTTTAGATTTCTCTTTCTGATTTTGAAGGCAAAGCATTATATCATCATATTTCTCTTTTATTAAGTAGATTCATTAAATGTTCTTGGTTTAACATAGATATTATGGTTCTGGTGAAACTGTTCAAGTCGGTTATACTATTTTACGTACTTTTAGTGAATGGTTTAACGTATTTTTTCATCTATTTTTGTGCATGTTTGCATGTTTTAAATTGAGTTTGTATACATATAAACTTTGTACTGTATTTCAAGTAAACTCATATTTGGGTGCATATGGCCGATTTTTTGGTGTATATCAATCGAATTCGAATATGCCTGGTGATTCTAGTGACATTTTGAACTTAAATATCATTTTGAACTCATATAATGCCTGGTGGTTCTTAGGGATGAGTATGGAGACACTCTCAGTCATTTCCTGAGTCTTGATCTCCTTCAATTCCTCATTAGCAGGCTCCTTCTTGGGTTCGGACTTAGCTTCCATAGTGAGGGCCTTGCACTCTTCCCATGGGTTTACTTTTGTATTGCTTGGAAGAGTGTTGGAAGGAGTCTCCGATATTCTCTTGCTCAGCTGACCTACCTGTATCTCTAGATTTTGATTGGATGACCTAGTTTTTGCCTTGAAACTATGAGTGGTCTTGGAGAGGTTAGAGACTATGTTAGCCAGGTTAGATAGGCTCTGTGCAGGGGTTTTCATCTACTGCTGAGAGGGTTGGAATGGTCTGTTGTTGAACCTATTCTGGTTCATTCCACCTTGATTGTTGTTGAAGCCTTGTTGAGGCCTCTACTGATCTCTCTACCCAATGTTAGGGTGGTTCCTCCATCCCTGATTGAAAGTATTCGAATAGAGATCGTTATTGGAGTTTCTAGAGAAGTTTCCCATGTAGTTTATCTCCTCCATGGTGGTTCACGCAGTGTCACCAGCGTCCACTTCATACACGGTTTCTGGAGAATACGCAGCTGAACTCTATGCCCCACTCAAGTGCTGAGAGATCATATTAATCTGCTGGGACATGAGCTTGTTTTGAGCCAAAATGGCGTCAAGAGTGTCCACCTCCATGATTCCTCTTTTCTAAGCAGCCCTAGTATTCACAGAGTTCCTCTAGAAGTATACATGTATTGGTTGTTGGCAACCATTTGTATAAGCTCCTGTGCCTCCTTATGCGTCTTCTTCATGTGGAGTGAGCCACTAGTAGAGAGGTCAAATGACATCTTGGACATTAGAGGTGTTCAAAACCGATCCGGACCGACTTAAACCAATCAACTGAACAAAAAAAACCGAAAACTGAACAAACCAATAATCGAAAAAACCGAAAAAAACATGTTTTGCTGTTTTTAGTGCAGTTCGGTTCGGTTTTCAGTTTTAATTATGAAAACTTCAATCGAACTGAACCGAACCGGTATATTAAAAACCCTAAAAAACCAACCCCTACCTCCACCCCCAAACGTGACTCCTGTCTCCTAACTCGTGACCTGATCCCCTCACCCCCAAATCCCCAATTGCCCCAAACGCAAACCTAGCTCTATTCTCAGTCTCGCACTCTCGCACTCTCAGTCTCGAGCTCGAAGCCCTTCCTCCCACTGCCTGGCAGCGCCGCCAAAGCCTTCTTCCCAGCATCGCCGAACCTTTCCTCCTCGTGAACAGCACCACCGAGCCCCAGCCAGCCAGCACCACTCTCACGGAGTCGCGATCGTCGACACACACCGGCGCCACCCCTAGCACCGTTTCTGGCCACCCGCAGCACCGAGCCACCCAGCACAGCACCACCGAGACTCACGAGCAGCAGCACAATGGACAGCATCCTCACGGATGACACCCACAGCAGCCTTTTGTGTCATTGCCAATAGCACCCACCCACCCACAGCACCGTTTTCTCCCTTGCGGACAGCACCCAGCACCCCCAGCACCATCTCCTCCACGCCGAGTTTATGGAGCCTCCGAGCCAGGTATTCAGTTTTATTGTTCTATATATTTGTTGCTTGATTGTTGATTGTTGTTCATTGCTGATTCTTGTTCATTATTTTATTGTTGATTTTTTGAAATTGCTAGTAATTGATGATTGTTGTTCATTGTTCATGGTTGATTGTTATTCTTTGTTCATTGTTGATTGATGATTGTTATTTATTATTGATTTTTTAATTATTTGTTCATTACTGATTGTTTAAAATTGTTAGTAATTAGGTTGATGAAGGTAGCTATTTTGTAAAGTAGGTCAATGTTGTTCTTTTTCCCTTTATAATATTTGAAAGAAAACTACTTTCTGTTTCAGGTTGGGGAGATTATTAGCAGATTTAAGAAGAAGGGATTCTATGGTTGAGATGTTGATTCTGATTTGGTTAACTTGTTCTTGATTATATGGTTGAGCTGTTGATTCTAATTTTGTTTTTTAATTTTGAACTTTTGTTCTTTTTTGATTTGGGCTAATTTTGATTTAGGGTTGATTCTGAACTTCTTGTTTATTTGATGACATTGCAGGAAAGAAGAAGGTGAAAGAGGAAGAATTTGTGGAATTAGTGCACCACATGAAAATTTTTAGAATTAGTTTGGTTGTATTTCTGATTGTCTTGCCTTTTTTTTTGCTTCTTGATTTACTAAGTCTGGTTAATTATCTAACTTGAAAATTTGTTATGTGTTCTTATTTTTATAGTGTTATCTGTTTTAATTATTTAATTTGAGTTTGTGGTTTGGTGTTCTAATTTATGTTATTTTAATTTTAGTGTTGTTCTAATTTATAGCTTATTTTTTGTTAGGCAAAGATGACTATAATTTTACATTGTCCTATTTTATGATGAAAGCTGAATCCTTTTCTTGATTTTTTTTATCATGACAGGTATAGGATGCATCCAGAGATATGCAAATCCTCTTCACTACATTTTGATGACAATAAAGCACAAAATAGGATCCAATAACGTATATTTGATGGATTGCTATTGGTTGTTGACTTGTTTATTTCATTCTTGTTGCCTTGTTAGTTGTTCTGTTGAGTTATTGAAACTATTTCTGTTTTGTTTGGTTTTGATGTTCTGTTGAATTACTGAATTACTTTTGAGTTTTGAAGTGATTTAGTATGATTTATCAAGTGTTAGAGGTTTTGAATTACTGAATTATTGTTGAATTGCTTTTGTTGAATTACTTTATTGTTGGTATTGTTGATGGTTGGTTAATGATTTTGTGAATTGCTTGTAAATTGATTCATATTGTTTAATGTATTTGTTTAGTAAGTTTGATGTCAGTTCAAGTGAGAATATGGGTGACATCAGATTGTTGATTTCAATTGTGTATTTTTGTTTGTCAATTTCAATGTATAAGACTTTGTGAAATAGTATTGTAGTATTTTTTAATTGATTGAAAAAACCAAACCAACCAAACCAAACCAAACCGATTTTAATTGGTTTGGTTTGGTTCGGATGGTCTCGGCAAAAAGACCGAACCAAACCAAACCGCACTTTAATTAGACAATCGGATCAGATGACATTTCTCTTAAAAATCGAACCAAATCGCACCGCGAACACCCCTATTGGACATCTCAAAGAGGCCATCATAGAAGATCTCTAATATGGTCCACTCTGAGATCATGTCTGGAGGACATTTTCTAATCAATTGCTTGTACCTCTCCCAAGCTTTATAGAAGGATTCTCCCTCTTTCTATCTGAAAGTCTGGACTTCTATGCTAAGCTAACTTAGCTTCTGAGATGGAAAGAACTTGGTCAAGAATTCATTGACCACCTTCTCCCATGTGTCCAGGCTCTCCTTAAGCTAAGAATCTAGCCATAGCCTTGCTCTGTCCCTTACAACAAAGGAGAAGAGCATGAGATTGTAAACCTCTGGATTCACTCCATTAGTCTTGACAGTGTCACAGATCTACAAGAAATTAGATATGAACTTGTTGGGGTCCTCCTGCGGGAGTCCATGAAACTAGCAATTCTATTGCACTAGAGTGACCAGTTGAGGTTTAAGCTCAAAGTTGTTTGCACCAATGGCAGGTATGGAGATGCTGCGCCTATAGAAGTCAAATGTGGGTGCAGTATAAGATCCAAAGACCTTTTTTGCGTCTCCTCCAGCTTTTGGATTAGCTGCCATAGTTGTATCTTCAGCTCTTTGCTCAAGAGCTTCCGCGAGATTCCCTCTGGCTTTGCTAGCTTGGGCTTGTTGCAGATGCCTCCTTAAGAATCTCTCAGATTCAGGATCAAGATCAAGAAAGGCTTTTCTATCCTTATTCTTGCTAAAAAACAAGAAAAAAAGAAACCAAAGAAGAAAGATAGGAGTCTCTATGTTAGAGTAGAGAGTATAGAGGACTCTTTGTGAGAAACTCAAATAAAGAAATAAGATGGGATGAAGTAAAGAAATAAAAAAAATTCAAAAATAAAGGTGTCCTTAATTAAATAGTTTTTGAAAATAAAGAGAGAGAAAGAGGCTAAAAATTTTCGAAAAAGAAGAAAGAGAAAAGAAAAATTAAAGAGACACCAAAATTTTAAAATAAAACAAATAATTAACTAACAAGATTTTGAAATTCAAAATTTAGAAAGAAAAGGTCAAAAGAAATAGACAAAATAAGATTTGAAAATTAAGATAGGAAATTTAATTTTTAAAAATTTTTAAATTTAAAAAGAGAAAGCCAAAGAAAGATTTTGAAATTCAAATTTGAAAGAAAGAAAAACTAACAAAATACTAAACTTTAAAAATTGAATTTAAAAGAAAGATAAGATAAGATATCAAAATTTTAAAATCAAAGGGAAAGATCAAAAGATTGGGAAAGATAATCAAGATAAGATTTAAAGAAAATTAAATTTAAAAACAAACAGATTACTAATAGGACACCAAACATAAAATTTTTAAAATCAAGATAGAACAAGATTCAATATTTTTTTTGTAATACCCGGTCTAACCGAAATTAATTAAATAATGAGTTAAGTTGGAGCGAATATGGTTGGAATATTTGGCAATTGGAATTTGACGATTTAAATATGATTTTTGGATTCAGTGAATTTTTCCGAGTCGGAAGACATAGTTTTCTGCGTAAAAGCGCGCAGTGGAATTTTGACCGGCAGTACCGGCTGAGACCTGTCTGGTACTGCAGCTGAGAAAGTTGATTATGAGTAAATAAGATTAAGAAATGAGGAATTATAATTAGGGGAGGTAGAAATATTTGAAGTGCGATTTAGAGCGCTAATGTTAAAGGTTTTGGTCCAAAATTGGGCCAACGGACAAAAATAAGTGAATTGGGTCTAAGTGGGCCCAAGATCCAACATATATAAACATTAGTTATGAGTATTTCAACTCATTTTTACCCTAAAAGAGAGGTTGGGGCGCTGAAATAGTGAAGAGATTTAAGTACCGTGTGGTGTGATGAGAATTCCTAGGCTAGATGCCCCTAGGATTAAGTTTGGATTGTGTAAATGGTTGATGCTAATATGCATAGTTGGTATGTAATGTGAATTGATGATTGGGTTGAGAATGGTGTGGCCTTGTATGCTTGGTGTATTGAAAATTTGATGTATTGGGTAATGAGTATTAATTTGTGGTTTATGCATTTAAATTGTGAAATTGGGCCGGAGGCCGGAAAGAGGTAAGGGAGGTAAGTTGATGTGTGCATTGTATGATGACACAAGTGATTGGATGAATTTCAGATAACGAATATATGAATGATTGTGTTGGTTATTGAATATTGAGGTTTGAGGAGTTGAAGTGTGGAAATTGGTAATTTTGGGTGAAATTGTATAGATGAAGTATGTTTGATTTTGGTTGATATATATTATGTGGTCATATATGTGAGTATGATTATTGATGCCTTGATGGTATGATAATGCATGAGAGATATGTATGTGGTGACATATGCTTGTGGAATGATTAAGGTTGATTTGGGGGTGAAACCACGTGATAGTGAGTATGATATTGGTTATGTATAATGATGGTTGATTGGAAATAGTATTGTTGGAAATTGGGATGAGGATGGATGTATGACATGTTAGAAATTGGGATGAGGAAGGATGTATGACATGTTGATATGTTTGTAATTTAGCCATTCGTTTGAAATAGGTAAAGATGGTTATATGGCGGTTTTGTGAATTGTGGTAAGGTGTTAATGTATGAGTTGAGGAGGCTTGATGTTGATTTTGGTATATTTTGATTGGTTTCAAAAAGGGTTGAAATTGGCATGTTTTGGTTGATTTTGAAAAGAGTTGAAAATGGCTTGTTTTGAAAATGGCACTTTGTGGTTTTATATGAAACCATGGTTTTTGGGCATACTTTGACGGGACATAACTTGGACTACGGATCTTTGTTTTGTGCCAAATCTATTTAGAAATGAAATTGGATCCGGGATGTCCATGCCGTTCGAAGAACGGGTGAAAAACGATTTAAAATGAGGAAGTTATGTCCGTCGGAAGATTGGGGGTTGAATCTGTGAATTCTGCAGCTTTTAACTTATAAATTTTTTTAGCAGAATGACCCTCCACGCGTAGGCGCACTTGGCGCGTACGCGTCGTTCTTCGAGAAGGCACCATCCACGCGAGCGCGTGGTGTGCGCGTGCACGTCGATGCGCTGCACCCATTGCCCAGCCATTTTCCCGAGAGTTATGCCAGAGTTGTGCCAGTCTTGTGCCTGGGGCGCAAGTGTACCCACGCGTACGTGTGGCTGACGCGTACGCGTCGTTATCTATTTTTCAATCCGCGCGTCCGCGTGAATGGCGCGTATGCGTCGATGAGTTTTGTGGCCATCCACGCGTGCGCGTGGAGTACGCGTACGCGTGGCCCTGCTTTCATGCCAAAGTTGATTTTTGAGTTCTAAAAGCCAAATCTCATACTTCTAAGCCTCCGATCTCACCCCTTATGTATTAAATCATTATGATATGCCTAGCAATGAGAAAGGAGCTAGGGGATGTGGTAACTTGCGAGTGAAGCAAGGGAAAAAGTTATGATCAATGATGATCAACGATGATTATATGAGATATGGAGGATGACGGGGGGAGTACCGTGTATGTCATGAGCCGAAGGGCTATATTTATTGATAAATGGCTGGTTCTTGATTTGACCATGAGCCGGATGACTGAGTTATCGCTGGGTCACGGCAAAGCCATTATTGATTATGGCTAAGTATAAATGCATATATGATTAATGAATGAATATGATAAATGAATAATGATGAAAAATGTTGAATGTGAGTATGTTTGTGTTTTCTCTCTGGTTGTAAGGGTGACAGGACACCGATAACATCTAATGGCGACAGGGCACAGATACCCTCTAATGGCGGCAGGGCGCATATACCCTTTAATGGTGACATGTCACATTATCCCTCTAATTATATTAATGCGCGTTGATTTCATGATGATGATTATCATTGAATGAGATAATATGATCTTCTTGGGTAGACGCAGTGATGTAGTTTCACTAGCTCTAGGTGAGGGTATGATGTACTAATATAGAATTGCTGAGGTAGAACAACTGGTGATGGTTTTGCTTATGATTCTGAGTCTAATTCGTGGAAGAGTCAGCGAGTTGGGAAACATGTGAAACATGAATTAGATTTAGCACTCCCTTATGACAGTTGCCTATTCATGGATTAGCGAAAACATAGGATGGATAATTAGTGAAGAAGTTTAGGATGCTTAGTGAGTTTTTATTGCAATGCATTGTATTTATTTGGCACTTTTACCATACTGGAAACCCATGGGCCCAGGGTTCTCATTCCGTATATATCTCTTGTTTTTTAGATATAGGTCCAGGTGCTCAAAAGTGAGTTGTGGGTCGTCTGAAAGACGGCGAAGATCTTTATTTTCTCTACTTTGTGTTTTGCTTAGAATCTCTCCACCTTTGTTTCGAAAAGATTATATTATGTATTGAAATCTTTTGAACTTGCCTATAGAGGCTCTCATGTTTCCTTTGGGAGAGAGTAGGATATACTGTTGTCAACTACTTTCATACTGTACCCTAGCCAGCCTAAACTTCGCGGGTCGCGACTAGTGGCTATTTACTTATGTTATATATATCTATCTGTTATCTATCTCTTAATCTTCTTTATGCCTTGTCCGTATATCGCTTTCGATGCCTATTTATGGATTAGTGAGAATCTAGGCTGGATACTTGGTGAAAAGGAGTTTAGGATGCTTAGTGAGTTTTTATTGCAGTGCATTGTATTTATTTGGCACTTTTACCGTACTGGGAACCCATGGGCCCGGGGTTCTCATTCCGTATATATCTCTTGTTTTTCAGATACAGGTCCAGGTGCTCAGAAGTGAGCTGTGGTTCGTCTGAGAGCCGGCGAAGATCTTTATTTTCTCTACTTTGTGTTTTGCTTAGAATCTCTCCATCTTTGTTTTGAAGATATTATATTATGTGTTGAACTCTTTTGGAACTTGCCTATAGAGGCTCTTATGTTTCCTTTGGGAGAGATTAGGATGTACTGTTGTCAACTACTTTCATACTGTACCCTAGCCGGCCTAAACTTCGCGGGTCGCGACTAGTGGCTATTTACTTATGTTATATATATATCTATCTGTTACCTATCTCTTAATCTCCTTTATGCCTTGTCCATGTATCGCTTTCGGCTTCATGTTTTATCTTTTCGTTGTCGAATCGTGAGTGATATGTCTTCGCGATTTTATTTCTACTCTTTTCAGGCTTCTCGATTAATACTCCTTTCAAAATTACCTATGTTTATATATTAAAAATCCACCTGAGAGTCGTACCACCGTAATATCATTGACTTATGACTCGAGCATAAGAATTTGAATATTAGGGTGTTACATTTTTGAAATTTAAAAGTTTTTTTTTGAAAATTTAAAATGAAAAGAAAAACACTAGAAGGACACCAAACTTAAAAATTTTGAAATCAAATACACTAATTTCGAAAACTTAAGAGAGAAACACTAAAAGACACTAAATTTAAAATTTTAAAATCGAAAAGAGATACTAAAGAAACTCGAACAAAAGAAAGCAAACAAGATCAATATTCGAAAATCGAGAAGAACAATAATTAAACAAAAACTACTAAGAAACACCAAACTTAGAAATTTTGACACAAAATTCAAAAAAGAGAAAAGATGACTAAGACGATTTTTTGAAAAATTTTAAGAAAATAAAAAATAAGTTTCGAAAATTTTAACAAATAAAACAGTTAAAATAAAAACTAGTAAAAGATACCTGATCTAAGAAGCAAGACAACCGGTAGTTGTTAATCACGAACAATCCCCGGCAACGGTGCCAAAACCTTGGTGCGCGAAATTGAACTCGCATAACTTCACCGGCAAGTACACTGGGTCATCCAAGTAATACCTCATGTGAGTGAGGGTCGATCCCGCGAGGATTGTTGGATTGAGCAAGTAATGGTTATGCTGCAGATCTTAGTCAAGCGAATAGAAAGATAGTGGTTGTTTTTGTAGGCGCATAAAACAAAACAATAAGGAAACAATAAAGAATTGATGTAGAAAACGTAATGAGAAAATAGTTAAGGCTTTGGAGATGCTTTCTCTTTCCGGATTAATACTTCTTACGGACTACTTTAAGAATGAATGATTCATTCTGTGGCAAAGCTGTAAGTGATTAACTCCTGTTCTCTCAGCAAATTAATCTCCTCTAATCCACATCAAACGTCATTGTCAGTGGTTATTTAATATGAATGAGGATGAAGCTCACGTGATTCACTCTCGCTTGATCCTACTTAAAGTGCCACAAACAATGTCAAATCTTTCGGATCGGAGAATGAAGCTCAATATTCTAACTTTAGTGCCACAGAAACCTCAATTACTCATAACGGGATTGTATGTCACATATCCCAATTAGCCCAGATAACTTGTTGGTTTATGAGGAGTGTTTTCAAGCTGTGGCTCAAGTAATCGTTTCCCAGTATCACAAGAACCCATATAGAAAAAGGGACATATCCACTTATCACCTGCTTTTGAGGCAATTATCATATTGTTTGACAAATTGGATAAATGAGCTGTTTTGCATAATGAACTTGTTAAAAAAGACATGCATGCTCTCGCTCCTTTGTGTGCTTCTCATCCCGGCCCAGAAGTGGTAATCGAGATAAATTGAAATCCATATATGACGGTCTTCGTAAATCTCTGCAAAAAATACCTAAATCAGAACTATAATACACCTAAAAACATGCAATTTACACCTCTGCTACAAATTTTAAAAGACATTACCTGAAAGCCACTTGCGTTCCACAAGACCATACTTCATCAGAAAATCATTCCAATTCCTATCAAATGATTCTTTGGTATGAGAGCTCCAAACAACATGGCTCATGTCTTGTTTGATTTCTAGGTGTCTCTTGTAGCCGTTTAATTTGCTTGGAATCTTCTTCATGATGTTCCAAATACACCAACGGTGAATTGTTGTGGGCATACAAGCCTCGATAGCCCTTTGCATCGATGCACACTGATCGGTGAGAATCCCTTTCGGAGCATTTCCTCCCATGCAACGAAGCAAACATTCAAATAACCATTTGAATGATTGAATATCTTCATTTTTCATAAAAGTGCATCCTAGAAGTGTTGACTGACCGTGGTGGTTTACCCCGACTAAAAAACCAAAAACCAAATTATACTTGAAACAGATTACGACAAAACAGAATTGAAGTCATTAAATACACTCAAATAATAACCATGTACACCCAAAAAAGTCCAATATACACCTCTACTGCAGATTTATAAAACAACATTAATTCAACATCATAAACTAGAATAGCATATTACTTATTTGTATATTAGGTGGTGTCAAATAAAATAACATATTCGAAATATTCACAAGTAGCCATGCTCCTTGCGTCTGCCCAAAATGCAAGCTTAATTGACTGATCGTCCTCGAGTTCAAGTTTGAAAAAGAAATTATGATTCTTCTCTTTCATTCTTAATAAGTATTTTCCAAATTCTTTTGGATCCTCTAATTCCGAAACATTCCGCACTTCTCTCCTGATGTAATTTCTCACGTCTTTTTTGATAAAATTTAACTCGCGGTGACCTCCAGCTACTGCCACAAATGATTGGTAAGTTTTGCTTGGTTTGATACCAGCTTCCTCATTATTCTCTATTGTATGACGCACAAACATGCTTAGTTTCCTGTGCTGTTTAAGCATCTCTACTTGATTTGCATTACAAGGATGTGAATGATGCAATACATCCTTGAAAATGATCCAAACACTGATGTTCTTCAATATATGTATATAAATTCTTGTTGGACAATTTAATCATGCTAAGGGATTTGTGTTATCCGTTGGAGATATTTTCGATTTTAATTTCCCCTCTCTGCTACATGTAATCAATTTATTCTTAATTTCGTTTTCCTTCTTATTTGTACTCCGAACTCTTGTAAAAAAACTTGTAGCTTTCGAATAATTCTTGTAGAATTTTGCAGCATCTTCAATGGTGTTAAAAGTCATCCCAGCCTTGGGAACAAACTGCTCATCAACATCACAGAATGGCTACAAAATACGTCATACTAAAACAAGCATAAACTATAGAATATAAATACAGCTATAAAATTATCATAAAAAATAACAAAAATCAGATTTATGAATCATCATCAATCAAAAACTAAAACAATTCAACTAAAAGAATAAGGCAATTCACCCTCAATCAAATGAAAAGTCAGAACCTGTAAATACACCCAAACTTTCCCACGCTACACACAAATATTCCTGATTTACACCCTAAAGTCTAATATAAAATGCAAAAAATTCATCAGAACTAGTACATTATATTCAATTCAAACAATGAACAATGAACAGAAAATTTCACAGGCAAGTTTCACAACATTATTCAGCTCCACAATCATAAACTACTAACAAAAATATTAACTGGAATTAAACCACACATCAGGAACTTCATTGGATTCAAATTCAAAATCCACTTCGCTCTGATTCAACTGACAATCTGAAGTTAAATCATTCATTATCTTTTTAACGATTTTAGAAACAATGGAAATCAATAAAAACGAACAAAGAGAACACAGAGAGAAACGCACGTAAACGGCGAAGAAAAACGCATAGAGAAACGCATGAAAAAGATCGAAGAGAGAAGGCAAGAAAACACAGAAAAAATTTAAAAAAGGAAATAAAATTCTTTCAAAAAAAGAAGTTATATATTCTTGCCCGTTAATTGAAAAATCTCTTAAGAAATGCGTGGACTAGACTTGCCAGAAGAGGCGCGTTTTAGGTATAAGTGACTATATGGACTTCTAAGACTTGTATAACAAAAACACTTGTATGTGAAAATTAATTGTAATTATTTTGTATTAATAACAAAATATAAAATAACTTAAAAAAAATACTAAGAGGTAAAAAGCAAGAAGAGTATAAAAAGAAATATGAAAAAAGAAGAAATTAGTAAAAAAAATAAAAAAAAAGAATTAAAGAAAAATGAAAGAAAGAAAAAAAATATGTGATTTACACACGTTAAATGTTATAGGTAATTTTTATCGGACTAATTAGTAATTGAACAAATTTAGTTCGACTTAATTATAAAAAAAGTATGTATATGTAGCATCATAGTTTTTACATATACCCTGTTAAAAAATGTTATGTCACTAGCATTTTTGTTTTCTTTTAAATACATCAATGAAATTAGAAGAAAACTCTTTTTTTTTTTTGGTAATTAACATTTAATCAATTCTCCATTTTTTTTTCTCTTTCACTTTCTTCCTCTTCTTCCCTCGATTATCGTGTTGCTTGAATAAAAAAATGCTTAAAATATTTTTTGAATAAAAAAGGTAGTTCTCTAGTTGTACGGGTTCTATAATTTTGTTGATGATGTTGTTTATGACAAACCTAATTTTAGATGAATATAAGTGCAGCGGTACTTCTCACATTATTTATATTTAGCAACCATTTCACAATTTTAGTCAAAGTATATATTATTATTAGAGTAATGCTAGAGAATTAATTTTTTAGTCAGCATCTCTTAATTTTTCCAAAATTAATTTATTTATTTTAAATTTTTTAAAATATTTTTAAAATTTTTAACAAATTACAAAGACAAAAAATATACTTTAGGGTGTTATTATTAAATAGTCAGTCAGCTATTTTAGTGGTGCGATCCCCCTTTTCCGGTTTGCTCCATATACCACCCACCAACAGATTCATTATACAAATTAAATTTACATATATACACTACTTGTAAGGTTTGAATAAGACTTTCTCGTCAAAGCAAAGCATGCAGTGAAGTATACTAAATTATTAACATGTAAGACGTAATTATATAAAGGTGTTTGTTTAGATGCCTATAGAAAGTTGCCTAATTTATTAAAAAGGAATAAATATTAATATTTAATTTAAAAAATATAAAAATAAATAATTTTTAAATATTTAAAACTTACTTTAAAAAATAATTTCGACAAATTCGACACCACACTCATAGACATCAAAGAATTTGCTTTATATAAAAAGTCAGGTTCTTGTTAGATTGTAAAAGTCAATGCCACAGATGCTTTTGAGGTTTCTTCGTTTTTCAATTTTTCATGTTTACTTAGTCAAAGTCAAAGCTTTGTGAGTCTGAAATAATGTTTTTCTTGGAAATGTGATAGCATTCCATACATAGATGATTTAGGCCTGAGGCATATTCAAATGGAATAATATTGTTGCCAATTATATACGCACAAGGAAATGTGTTATCAAACAATGTTAAAAAAAATGTATCAAATAATATTTCATAAAAAAATTAGAGTTCACATAAATCAGATAAGATCCACAGATTTACAGTATTTTATTTGTATCCAATTCAAAATTATAGATAAGATCTTATCCGGATAATAAATGGATCAATACATGGATTTGAGATGGATACCCGCAGATCCGATCCACATATCAACAATGTAACACCCTAATATTCAAATTTTTATGCTCGAGTCATAAATCAATGATATTTCGGTGGTACAACTCTCAGGTGAATTTTTAATATATAGCTATAAGTAAAATTGAAGGGAGTATTAATCGAGAAGCCTGAAATTGAGTAAAATAAAATCGCGAAGTCGTATTACTCACGTTTCAACAACTTAAAGATAAAGCGTGAAGTCGAAAGCGATATACAGATAAAGGCATAAAGGAAAGTAAGAGAAGGACAGTATATAGATATATAACATAAGTAAATAGCCACTAGTCGCGACCCGCAAAGTTTAGGCCGGCTAGGGTACAATATGAAAGTAGTTGACAACAGTACCTCATAATCTCTCCCAAATAAAACATGAAAGCCTCTATAGGCAAGTTCAAAAGAGTTCCATACATAATATAAACTTTTCAAAATAAAGGTGAAGAGATTTTAAACAAAATATAAAGTAGAGGATATAAAGATCTTCGCCATCTTTCAGATGAACCACAACTCACTTTTGAGCACCTGGATCTGTATCTGAAAAACAAGATATATATACTGAATGAGAGGCCCCGACCTATGGGTTCCCAGTATGGTAAAAGTGTCAAATAAATACAATGCATTGTAATAAAAACTCACTAAGCATCCTAAACTTCCTTTCACCCAGTATTCATTCTATGTTCTCGCTAACCCATAAATAGGCAACTGTCATAAGAAAGTGCTAAATCTGATTCATATTCCTCATGCTTCCTAACTTTCTAACTCCCTGACAATTAACAGTCAGAATTATAAACGAAACCATTCCTAACCATACTGTCTCAGCAATTCTATATCGTTACCTCATATCATCACCTAGAGCAAGTGAAATAATTTCACTGCATCTACCCAGGGAGCTCAAATTATCTCATTCTCTACCTGGAGCAAGTGAAATCACTTCACTGCATCTACCCAGGGAGTTCAATTACCTCATTCAATAATCATCATCATTATTCAATTATATCATCAACTCATCTCATCAAGAACAACCCTCAACGTCAACCGACACTAGCATGAGGGACCTCTCAGTTGTACAAACACAAGCAATACAGGCTGTAACACCCCAATTACCCTAAGCCTTACCTCTAGTCGTAAAGCAAAGGTTAATCAGAGGTTACGACAGTCCTAAGGCTTATATATGTTTATATATAGAAATAAATTGTATATTCTAGAAGCCTGATGAAGAGTATAGCTCAAATACAGGATTCAAAAAAGCACAAAACGTACTAGCGAAGCTACTAACTTAAAGCACAAGAAATAAATGCAGTATAGCAAATATCATAGCATAATATTATAAGAATCTAGCCACAGCTCGTGGAGTTTAAGCCGGCTAGCCATATATACAGACAACTAGAAGACTGTAGTTCAAACGGCTTATACAAGTTTTGTCTTCTCAAATAAAAGCCTCTAGGCAAAACAAAATACAAAATAAGAGAGTACAAGTCAAAAATAACCAAGATGACAACAATATAGAATAAGATCCTCCGCTCTGCTACCATAACCCAACTCATATATAAGTTCTAAAAGAAGGAAGTTAATACACTATAAGAGAGTGTTTATTTGTTTCATGTTAGTGTTCACTATTGGTTTGTTAAGACACAAATATTTGATGTATACTTTTCCATATGATTATACATATTTACATCTTTAAGACATGTATTTTGTGTTTGTTCAATTTGTTTGACACACTTTTGTGATAGACGAAATAGATTTTTAGGACAATTATGATATTAATATCTTTTCAAAATTTTTAAATCTACTCTCCTTTCCTCCTCTTTTTGATACTCTCTCACCTCCCTCCATCCCTCTTTTTCCCTTTAAACTCGCTCCATTCCACCCTCCCTCGCTTCACATTCAAATTTGCTTTCTACTATGGCCATCATTATTTTTGCCTTCCATCTTTACTTGAATTCCTTCCTCTCGAGTTTGCAGATATCTTTTCTCCACCTCACCTCTACTGACACTTCTCCTTTTCCTCCAACTCTTCTCTCCTCCCCTCGTCCTTTGTTACTTCTCTACTTATTCTTCCTCTTTCTTCTTGAATTACTCCCTCTCCCTTACCCTTTATTTTTTCATCTGTCATAAATCTACCGTTATCTTCATTTTACTATTTCTCTTTTCATCTCCTTCTATCTCTTTTTGTCTTTGTTACTTTGTTTTTTGTCTTACCTTCATCTTCTGATTTCTTTGCAATTGAGTATCAAATTGACGTTAATTGCATTTTTTTAATTGGAGATTCTAGATGAAGGTAGATGATGTTCATGGAGGGTGATGAAGAATAATATTTTTGGTGAAAGATAGTGAATGATGTTGATGCCTTGTTGGTGGTGAATGTGGTAATGTTGTGGTGATTTAAGCTTTTAAAGCTAAAATTGATATTTAAAAATATTGTTATATGTAAGTATTCTATTGTGTCTTTGTTATCAAACAAGATAAAATATCTTTTGTTATTTTGTATGTCAAGCGCAAGGTTCGGAAAATCAGACTGGTTATCAAACCGCTCTAGCTATTGGTTCACTGATTCACTAGTCCAACCGGTCTAATCAGTGGTTCAACCGGAAAAACCGTTTTAAAATAAAATAATAAAAATTATAAATAAACATGCTAAAATATAATTATAGTATAACATAAATATTAAAATAGTTTTCAAATTTAAAAAACTACATTAAATGTCATCAATCAAATTCATATAATCTTATTAATATGTTGATGGTGGTGGTGTTTTCTGAGGCATCAATGTCTCCTCATCTAGCCCCTCCAATTTCTTCAGCCAAAGCCAGCAATTAGAAAACAAAGCCAGCAATTACAAAACACTAAACCTTCACCCAGCAATTACAAACAAAGCTAGC
Organism: Arachis duranensis; assembly: GCF_000817695.3. Lineage (NCBI taxonomy): Eukaryota > Viridiplantae > Streptophyta > Magnoliopsida > Fabales > Fabaceae > Arachis > Arachis duranensis. Next base: position 101,961,381 of record NC_029776.3, read on the forward strand.
AAAACCAACACAACCAGCAACTACAAATCAAAGCAAAACCAGCAACTACAACACAATGAAAACAGAGTAGCATTCAGCAACAACCATTACAAAATAGCAGCATAACAACAACAGTGCCATAACAAAACAGCAGCATAACAACAACAGTGCCATAACAAGTCACTAATCAGAAATTCCAAATTTAATTAGCAATCCTATTCTTGTTTTGTGCATTTAATTACTCGTAAACAAAACTCAACTCCACCTGAATTGTTAATTTAACCTTGGTCCTATGGAATCATAAATAGGAATACATTACATTGCTCTTTCTCCTAAAATTCAAGCAACAACACATGATTTCACAGTTTAAAACCTTATTCACCGGCTTGTCTTCTGATGTTGTGACTGGGAAGCAACAAATTCAGCAACAAGCAACAAATTTAACAAATCCTAGTAAAGTCCCGATTTACAGCAAAAAGACAAATTTATTGATTACCAATTCAGCAACATGCAGAAATACAGGAGAAAGAAAATCTGGAAAAGAGAGAACACCAAACCAAAACATTAACCAATAATCACAAAACACTAAACTTTCACCCAACAATTACAAATATTAGCACATTATAAAACATATTCAAAAAGGACGGATACCCATAAATTTAGCATGATTTTGAAGTAAAACAAGAATGAGGACAGATGAAATCAGTGATAACATGATGGCAAGGCACGACAGATGCAGCAACAGAGGTAGCAGCACTGGCGGCCGTCTTCGAGCTCAAACACGGCGGAAGCAGCAAAGGCTTCACCCTTCGTGCGCCTCCTCCCGCGACCTCCACCCCTTCTTTCCCCTTCGCAGCACGACGCGACTGCAGAAGAGAGTGGAGCATATGCGACGCGACGGCAGAGACGAGTTGCGACGACGCTGAAACAGTAGAGACGACGGTTGGACCAGATTTAACGGCAGAGGTGACACAGCTTGAAGAGGAGAGTGATCGAGGCTAGGGTTTGAGCAGACGAAGACCAGCGAGGCAGCGAATGACGGCGAGCTCGAGGAAGACGCACCAATTTCCGAATGAGGGAGAAGCACGGACGATCGGACGAAAACACAGTGGTGCTTGAGAGCAACGAATGGCAGCGCTGAGCCCTGTGACGGTAGGGGACTTGTAATCTAGGGTTGTGTTTTGGGGAGAAAGATTGAAGAATAGCTCGAGGGGTTGAGGCTATGGAGACCGTGCCATTTCATTTTATAATAGAACGGAAAACGACGCCGTTTTTCAAAATTACCCGGGTCCCAGTTCGATCCGACCGACCGATTCTCGGCCAGTTCAGCAGTTTGAGAACGATTTTGATTTTGGCAGTTTTTTATGTTGAACCAAACCGTTTAAGTCACCGATTCGCAGTTAAACTAGTCGGACCGGCCAGTTCGGTCCGATTTTCATAACCTTGGTCAAGCGTATAAGTCTGGTACCATACTCAAAGCAAACATAGTCAAAGAGTCTTAGCTGTGAATGTATCGAACTCTTCCAATAGTTTTTTATTTTTTTATTTTTTTGTAATTGAAACTTTCATTCAATCTGGACAAAGGCCTAAGTACATAATGAAAGATCCTATCGGTGGGCATTCGCATACTTACATATTGGCATAGCCTCATTAAAACTTCGAAGAGAAAAAAAAAGTTAGTGAAAAAATTAAGAAAAATAGTATCATACCAATTAGTGAAAAAAAACACCAAAGAAGAAAAATAGTATTATACCAACCTAATTAAGTGAAAACACAAGAAAAAAGCTTAAATTTGGCCTTTGAAGTTTTACTTGATAATCAGTTTGATTCTCGAGATTTAAATATCTCAATTTTATAACCATGAATCGTGTCACGTTTTAATTTTATTATGGAGAAGGTAATGGTGTAGAACAGCAATGTGAAAAAGTAGCGTGTTCTACAGGCGTGTGATGTCAGAGAGCTATAAATCGGACAGTACGAGTGCTCCCAGAAAAATCGGACAATTTGATTTTCGTTTTATTAAAAAAAAAATTTTTGTATAACACAGACAGCCCATTTACTCCTTCTAAAATTTAAATTTTTTTCCGTGCAAATCGGACTATCCGATTTGACTATGATATTTTTTTTTCAAAACAACTCGCATGCTCCATTTTGTTAAAGCACAAGTTAAAAAAGACTGCCCCCACATCAAGTCTAACATCACTGTACCCTCATAACATAGCACATGACATGCATGCCTCCAATAACAAAAAAAAATGAGCCGAATCGTGTTAGTTATTTTGCCACCAATCTAGCTAATAAAATACTTATGTGTATAAATAATCGGTCACAAATAAATGGCTAGTTAACACTTAACATTGTACTGTGACTCAATAACCTTAAACAAATTACAAGAAAATAATTGAACCATAGCCATCACACCAATCCTCTCCACATGTGGAACATACTTCTCTCTAAGGTTTTGTTTGGATGGATGGAAGTGAAAAAGATGAAAGGAAGAGAAAAAAAAGTAGAGTGGAAGTTTATTTTTCCTTTAATTGGTTGGATGAAGAGGAGTATATTCAATCCACTGAATATAAAATCAACCACTAGACCAGTCTGGTTAGGGATAAAGCTAGAGCATTTCTTAAAAAATGGCCAATATGAAAAATATAACTCTAGAAAAATGGAAAAAAAAAATAAAATTAGGATAGCTAATATAAAAAGTAAAGGCTTTTATACATTAAAATTTTTAATTTTGGGGAGAGGGACACCCCCAGTATATACTAACCTCTAACTCCGAGTCTACTTCACAATAAAAATCGCTTGACAAAAAATTGATCAAAAATTAAAAAAAAAGTCTATCAAAATTAGTTAACCAATCAAATTTGTATAATTTTTTAATAACAAACTGATTTAAAATAATAAATAAAAAATCAATTTTTTTAAATTATACATTTTATATATAAATATATTATTTTATTATACCTAAATTGAATTTCAATTAAACTTTTGAACTTCTTATTGAATTTTTATAACCTTGCCGATAAGATATTACATGTGAGTATATATCTTAACATAATGCTGCCTCACTAAAATCCCAAAAAACTCGGGAATTATACCTCGAATCTTCAGCAAATCAAACTCTAAGTTTTATCTCAAATAAATGTATTGGGATTTCTCCGTCAGCTTTATTTACTATAACAGAAGCTTAAAATACATCGTACAACAAAATCCAATCACTGCTACTTTAGCTACACAATTACATCACAAATTCACAATTAATAAAAAAGAAAAATCTAGTAGCTACACAGATCAAATGAGTATAAAAAAAAAGAATGGACTCTAACTTGGTCAAATTTCATCCATAGATGCTTAAACTTTTCGTTTGTTCCCATTACACTTTCAGCAGAAGCAGTAGACGGGTATTGACATAAAAGGCAATATAATATTGTATATAATATGCCTTCATGTGATTGGTCAAAAAAATGTGACACAAAGCAACACATATATAACAAGTGGATTCTAGAATCCTTGATGAGACAGTGAAACGGGAAAGGCAAATCCCAGAAAGCCATTTTTTTGTTTATTTTTTGGTTATTCGAAAGCCGCATGTTTAGTCACATCGTGGCCAACGATTGATGGAGTAAGGCTTTCAATCTCCCATAGGCTGTGTTGGTGTGTATATTTAGCCGAAAAGTATGAAAATCAATCCTTCCTTGGGCAATTTCATTTGGAAAGGGTTATTGTTGAGTGTAGGGTGAGGCTACCAATCCCTTGGCATGTTGACTCTCCATCTCAAGAAGCATCAATGACTTTTGCCTCTGATATCTGTTTCTCTTGGCGGCTAATGCTGCAAAAGAAACAACATAATAGTCAACAGTTAGCATAGGATTGATTAAAGAAATAATAGATATCACTAATGCTATTTCTGCGACTCACTTTGACAACAATCCAAACAACTTGTCACAAATCCCGTGTGATGTGATTTTGCAGGGGCTTATTTTATTTTATCTTATTTTATTATTTATTTTTTTGTGTCTGTAATCACATTCCACAGGGGTGGTTGATAAGTTGATTGGTTGGAGAGTCATCAAAATAGTAAAACTGAATAGATATACCAAGCTCTGTTAACACTTAACATTTTCATTTGAAGACAATACAATTCGGTAAAGGTGTACTTTAGATGGCTTCTACTTTGAAGATAGTTGACAATGCACAATGTTGAACATTCAGGTCATGCATGTCAAATATCAAAGCATGAGGTACTAACAGTTCAGTAAAAGATTGTAGAAAATATGTGCAAGAAACTAAGAGATCAGGGAACAACAAGAATCCCAGCTAAGAAATCTACCTATTGAACTAACAAATAGGTAACATAATATTCGAATCGAGTCCTCTTCAATCTTCAATAAGAAAATAAATCTAAATCCTAGAAGAATCCTTTGTAACAACAAATAGGATAAAAGTGTTTCTAAATTTTTCTTTCAAGGGACTAATATGTGTAAATTCATAACTTATTCCAATTGTGCCGGCATATTAAGCTTATTCTTGACCTATATTCTTGAAATGTTTATAGAAATATTATGCATTTTTAATTATTAATACAAAATATCTAAAATTCCTTATATAATTAAAAAATATATTAAAAATATTTTGAAAAAATAGTTTGTACTTTGATATCAATAAAATATCAAGATATTATCATTTATCTACAAAATTATCTATATCTTAGTGTGGAAAAGATGAAGATGCTTGGATGAATGAGCGGCCAAACACATATGGAAAGAATAATGAATGAGGATATAAGAAGAAAAAGTTGGAATAACACCTATTGTTGCATAAATGGTAGATTCCCGTGTTAGGTGTTTCAGACATGTGAAGAGAAGATTGGTAGAGCATTCAATTAGGAGGGTGACTCAAATAGAAGATAGATAAGTTGCAAAAGATAGAAGAAGACCTAACCGAACCATGCACAAGATGGTCAAAGGAGATTTATATGTAAACAGTTTCACTTGAAACATGACATATGATAGGACACAATAGCATTATTTAATCCATGTAACAGATATCACCTATGGATAAGACTTTGCTTCTGTTGTTTGTTGTGGTTGAGAAGGAATGTCTGTCTTTAATCAGGTTTTTTACCCCTCTATTTGTTATGGGAGTCGTCCTTTTCATAACATATTTGTAGTGATTACTACCCAATCTAATCATTTAACATATGCAAAAGGATTGACGGTGAATGATTCATTGGTTCTTTTTTGCACTAATGATGGTGTGCAATTACAGTGACCGTTAATCATAAGTTTGGATATCTAAAGGTTGTTAATTAATGGCACCTATTTCTAACATTTTGAACCCAGCTTTATGTGTGATTTATCATTACTCCACTTTTTTTTTTTTTGTTACTTCTCTCTTTTCCACCATATTAACATCCTCTATTTCGCTAAATTATCACAAAAGTAGCAAGAAGCAACATGAAAATCCCAATCTGATTTGCATCCAGCTTATCAGGTGACAAACAAACTCATGAAGCTTTGACGAGTCCCATATGAGATGATCTTTGTTAGATTTCAAGAGTTGAATATATGAATCAGCAAGTGTATGATCTTGATCAGAGGTGAATCACAGAGAATTGCAAGTTTCTTGGAAAGGAAGTAAAGTATCTCAATTGCATGAATGATTAATCTGATTACAAGGCAGAGACTAGTGACACTCTAACTAACTATGTGAGCTCACTAACCATTCTCTTGCTCAACTAATTCAGTTATGGGTACACTACTCTTATCAATCTTTAAGTGCTCCTTCCAAGAATATTGCACCACTTGTTGGAGAACTAACCATAAGTGTAATACAGCGATTACATTGTCCAGCATTAAATGCCGAAGCCTTGGCAAGAGAACATTCTCGATTCAACCTCCTTTCCACCATATTAACGTCCTCAATTTCACAGGATGAAAGAAAAAGGGGGAGCAATAACAATAATTTTGAATAATATTTAGGATCAACGTACTAGATAGAAAACAAATACATAAAATTGAAACCGAAATGTGAGGAATAAGTGTCACCACTTAAGAGCCATCAAATCTCTAAGCCTATGATCCAACTGTCATTCTGTGCAACATTAGTGCAAAACAATGAAGCACCATCGAATCTTTTTCTGGGATTTGAGAGCTCATTCCCCCATTTTATTTTTATTGGTTTCCTTTTCTTTACTGGTTCTCTTTAAGGACTGGACCGTATCCTCTAATCTTGTGTAAATATTCCCTCACTTTTTTATCTCTTAGGTATGTCGGTTGCAGGGTAAGAGTGAGTATAAATTTTACCTGAGTTTTCATGTGTAAAAACACAAAAGAAAAAAAAAAACAAACGAAAAACGCACGCACACACACAAACAAGAACAAAACAAAACCAGGGAAACAAGCTTGGCAGAGGAACAGATACCATAGTTAGCGTCCCCAAAAACATTAAAGCTAGATGGAAGAATCTCGTTAAAATTAGACTTACATGTTAATTCATGAGGCAGAGCAAAGTCATAATCATTTCTTCTCCTCCTGATGAAGACAAAGACCAGCAGCACCACCACACAGAAAACAAAAAAGCATGACAAGCCTATTGCAATTTTACCCCGAGTAGATAACCTTCCATTCTCCCAAAATATAGGACAGGATGGCAAGGTTGGAACACCGCACAAACCTTTGTTGCTGGAGAGACTGAGCCAAAAACAATTAAACAAAAAAAACGTGTGTAAACATCATTTCTAAATGGGTTTAAAGTTCAATTTCCCCCCACCCCTCCCCCAACCTCCAAAATAAATAATTGATTATTTCTGGCAGCTTCATGACTGTGAGCCACTGATTAATAAAGAGTATTACGATGATCAGGTTATCAAAGAAATCTCCACGTCTCAATGGATTGCAAAATACAAATTTTATCCGTATTCTTCAAGACGCACAATTCCAAGTAC
>NC_029776.3:101968315-102000447 GCF_000817695.3 Arachis duranensis
GAAGCTAGTCATTTTTTTTTTCTTATTTTAAAACGAGGGTAAATTCAGTTTAAAAAGTGATCTTGCAACTCATCAAATTCACATCAGGCTAACACCAAAATGGCCATATAGCCAACATGGGGCAATGGCGGTGTCCATTTAGCTAAGTTTAGCATTCAATGCTGATGTCAGAGGATACTCAAGACTAGAAGGGATTATGTGGCTCTTCTTCCAGATTACAAAAACATACAGATATAGTAAAAGATAGAATTGTTTACATATGTTAAATAGCGTTATGCAGAACTTGATAGAAAGGCTATCAGATTAAAGTGACATACTCAATAGCTCCACCGTGGACACCAATCGAATAAAGTTCCTCTGGCACTCTTCCTTCCAATAAGTTACCATTCAATAGCCTGTCATGATAGAATGGATTATGAAAAAAATAAATGAATAATAAATAAATAAATAACTTAATTGAGCAAAAAAAAAGTCTCCTGGATGAAAAGACAACCATTTAAGACTGTAATAGAGATTAAGTACTAATTGTCCATCCTCTCCTTAATGGGAATATATACATAGAATGGTCTTACCTTGTAACACCCAAAATCTGCTTAATTAAGGACTAAAGCAAAGTTAAACACAGGATATTGCTTTTCATTCTCACCATACTCATACTAAGATTTAGTTTAAAGCACTGCTGACTAACCCTTTCTTTACAAATATGTGGCAGCTTTTCATAATATGATAAGGTAGCTCTAACTCTGCTGCAAAGGCAGTAATCAGGCCAAAGTTTATACTGGAAAAGCAATATCCAGGTAGATCTTCAGATAAAAGGATATAAAGTATGCCAAAGAAAATTCTTGGAGAAATAATTATACATAACCTTATTTTAGATAGGTCTGTCAGACCTTTTCTTTTTGATACACTTCAATTGTACCACTAAGTCCATCTAGGAGACCCCTTTGGTAACATAACACTTGGTTGTAATTTTCAAAAGAGAGGCCAATCTATGAGTAAATTTTCTCAAAACCTGAGTTATTTATTGTAGGATTCCCATATCAATTTAACCTTTTCTTTTCTCTCCGTGGCTTTTCCATGACCAACAATCAAAATGGCAAGTCATTTTTCAATTAAGTACAGCAGTCTCTTCCTTTAAATATCGTTGTTGCTGTGTATTGTAAAATGTAAACATCAAAGAAAAGAAGTTGCATTGAAGATCTTTAAAATATAAATGAAAAAGAAAGAAAACATAATATTTAGTTTAGCCAAACATACTAAAATTTTTAAAAAGATTTTTTTATTAAAAGAATTTTTTTCTTGCAACTTAATGATATCTAAACACGCATTTAAGAAACTTTATTAGATAAAGTGCATCCTGGTGCCTAAGTATCACACATTAATGCAAGGTCTAGAGGAGAGCCGCATCCAAAAAGGTTGGAATGTAAACAGCATAACCTAATAATTGCATCAATGGCTAATTCTGCATCTTGTTCCAGTGACCTTGAGGTCACATGGAAACAACTCAACCGTTGCTCCAAGGCTCCCCTTCAAGGAAATTTATTAAATAAATGAAATAAATAAGAAGGGTTCATTGCAACCATATTATATAAAACATGAACGTGATGCTAATCATGACACACAATAAAAGCACGGAGACAATAGGGTAGGCTCAACTGATGAAAATCAAAGCACTTATGTATCTTAGGTTTAATTCCCATTGTTATGAATTCCCACTTCGTTGACAATCTTTAAGTACCATCATACACCATTGGCAAGCCATCTGAGATGCTCTGGCATCACATTGTGTAGCCTACTCCCAGTGAACTTCTTTGATACCAAAACTAGGCATGGTCAATACGCCCGTCGCTTCTCTTTACCCCCAAAAAATGAATTAAAAAAAAAACTCATCCAAAGGAGAAGATTTCAGGGTTTGATATAATGATGATACTAAAAAAGTGAGCAACGTAAATAAAATAGCACATACTTACACAAGTTTCAAACTAGATGAAGCTATACTATCTGGTATGGAGCCCGTCAACTGATTGTTGGACAGATCCCTACAACATGCATCGCAGAGAACAAATAAAATACAAAATAAATCAGACAGCTGAAGGCTAATATCTACTACAAATATTTTGGTTTAATTACCTTGGAGGCCAATTTCACTCAATTTTCAAACAGGTCCCTGTAGTTAAAAATTTATAATTAAGTGTCTGTATTGTACAAAAAACTTCATGAAGGTCCTACCATTATAAAAACATTAGTTAAAACAAGATGCTCCTTTTGGCGGACAAATACCCCTTGTACAAACCCACCTTCTCTTTTATCAATCCATCACTCTTCAACATGGCTTCAATTCATTCCCCTAAGCCCGAAACAACCCAAGATAGCAGGTTCAGTGGCTAGTTTACAGCGGTTGTGGTCTGCGTAGTGGTAGTTAGGGAAGTTGCATTCACGAGAGAAAGAGAGAGAGAGGATGAAGAGGGTGATTGGCTGTCTGAAGTAAACCACATTAACTGTAGGGTAGGGGGTAAAATAATATATGCTAGTTTTAATGATAGATTTCTGTTTTATATAATTGAACAGTTTAGATCAGTAAAATGCCTAAAATGTGTGATGCACTTGACTTTATATGTGTATTACAGCATTACTAGTAACTTTTTTTGTAATGGTGGTTCAATGTAACGACTTGGCCAATGGATGTCCTCAGAATTTGAATGTGCCAGAAAAATATAGGCTCTGATTACAATGAGCGATGAGAAGTGCACATGAATGAAGTAATCAAATAAAGTACTCTGCTCAGTAGAGTTCTGTAAATAACTTACAGGTGTATCAGCGACTTTTGACCTAGTCCATTAGGTATTTCACCCATCAAAGAATTAGAACTCAGGTTCCTGTAAAATTAAATAGAGATTGCCAGATAATTAGTACCAATAAAAACATGACTATATCTGTCTAGGACAACACATGCTGGAAGTGTAAGCTTGATGAATGATGATATACTACATCTGTATAGGAGCATATGAATAAAAAATTACGGCCAATATATGTAGAAAGAACACTTAATTACAATTCATAATTCATGAAATGGGGTATGAGATTTGAGGTTCACACTAGCATATAGTTATGGAATTCTAATAATGATGTTAAGAACAAGAGAAAATAAGAAGAGCTTAAGCATAATGCAGTTAAATTGTTGCACTAGTCGGTGTTTGTTCAAAATGTAGTGTTACTCCGTCAACACCGTTTAGCATATCAACATAAATACTGTAGCCACCAGATGGAATGGAACTATGGGTGATAGTACCAAAGCTATTCATTTTCAAAATAGCATTCATATTGCTATGATTGAACGGACAAGGAACAAAATATAACAAAAACAAGATAATAGTTGTAAAGTGCAGACTTTTATATCTGCTATAACAAAACAACAGTCAGATTATTTCAAAGCAAGGGAGAAAATGTATAGACCTATGTCAATTAGCATATTTTTCTACTGGATCCCGGCTAGGACAAGAAAGCTGAGATCCCATATAATATCGCTGCAGATTCTCACTGGGATGGGATGGGAACCTCACTAGGATCTCACGAGATTAACTACTATAATACAATGCTTGCTAACATCAACAAAGCTAAGCCACATTGTACAAAGATGTCTAAGCATATGTAAGCATTGGGCTGTTGATACTTACAGGCTTACCAAGTCTGACAAAAGACTAATCTGGTCACTTATGTCCCCTTTCAAGCCTTGACTGCCCAGATCTCTGAAATGACAAGTGAAACAAAGATAAGGTCAAAGTTTTAGGGTTTATTAATAAGGGGAAAGACTTTTTACTCGAATTTCAAATGTGAAATGTAGCTCGAATAATGATAAACCCATCCTTACCTGATTACCAAAATTTCAGTTTTTACTAATTGTGCGTAATTTTTATTGGGTAGCATTCTTGTTCATGCAGTTCGTACGAAATTTTCATCATCCCATGTAGCATTTTTTGTAAAATTAAGAAATTACAGCAAGGAATAAGGACTATTCTCTGAACAATAACCGAAATCTATCCTCACCTCCACCTTTTTACCCTTTCTTCTTTCCTGTTGGACCCATAATCCACCGCCAACCAACCTTTTATGTTTAATGGGAAGGAGTCTTGATAAGCTCAAAAGTTTGTTGGCAAGATAACGTTTATGTTAGGAAAATGCATTTTTCTAGTTTTGTACAAAGAATGACTAAGACTTATGAAACCTCTGATAAAAAATTAAAAATGATTGCTGCAAGACATGACGAATACATTCACACATACCATTAACTGTACACTTAAAGTGTGAAAATGAAATGTAGTGCAGATTATTATTAAGAAATCTTTCAAGATATCATGTATATGATGTACGAAGAAACATTAGCCAATTAAATTAGAAGCTGAATTACATTAGTTAAAATTTAAAAGAAGTGAAAAAGGAAGAATACTTACATTTGACTTATCACGAGACCAGTGTTATCCTTACTCATACGGCAGGTAACTCCCTCCCATGCATCCCAATTAGTAGGTGCACATGGATCACCATTCCAACCCATCCTCTCTGGAATCCGAAGTGAATCTTTCAATGCCTTCATGGCAACCGCTGCCAAACAAACAAATAAACAGAATATCATAAAATTGAAAGTGAAGGAGAAAAACAAAAATGAAAACCCCCAGCACATATCGTTGACCAAAATTCTTACGGTGTTGCGGTTCAATCAAAAAATATATTGACCTTGTTCTCCTTTCTAATTAGTAATTACCCAGTGATATAAAAAATTTAAAAAAAAAATAAAATAAAATAAATCAAAATAATATGATGAATTACTAGAATAATTACCAAAAAAGAACATCAAAAGTAAAAAAAACAACAGCCACCTATGTAATTGGTAACTATATTTGCACTAGATTCACGAAACATAATTAGTAGCTATATTTCAAGAAAATCCAGAATCATTCCTTTCTAGCAACAAAGTTTCCAAATTTGCACAACATTATCAACACAAAAGGAAAAAAAAAACAAAGGACATTTCTAAATTTCAACAAGATCAACGAATCAAAACTCTACCTTGTTGAGGAACAGTGGAAGGATCGTTAGGGACAAGAGCGTAATTCTCAACCCCACAGATGAGAGGCGCTCCCTTCACACCCTTGAGCTTCACGCTCAGAACACTGCTACTCAAATTCTTCACCGTGTGATGCCACGTGTACGCCGCAAAACCGCCAACGCTGCGGTATATGTCAATCCTAGTCAAATTCTCGTCGTTGACCCACACATCGAACACTCTCTCCCCCGCCTTCCGGACCTTCCCTTCAATCTCCGCGAAATGCAGCCACAGAAGGTAATCAAGCTTCGCATCCACGCTCAATTCGTACCCAATTACTCCCCCCTCTTCCTCCGCCGTTGTCACCGCAGTCTGGTACAGCTTCTCCGGGAAGTAATTTGGCTTCTGGTCGGTGCCTTTGATGCCGTACTTGGTGGAAACCGCCACAAATTTGTCGGAATTGGCGGTCCTGTAGTCAGAATCGGCCTGCCAGGACCGGCCAAATCGGTCGGAATCTGCACTGAAGCCCGGGCCCCACTGACCGGAGCCGCAAGAGAGGCGGCCATAGTTGACTAGAACAATGTCGGTGGTAGCGGTGGAAGCGGCGTCGTAGGAATTCGGATCGACGGAGAATACCTCAAGAGAGGAGATGACGGGGGGATCAGTGGCGAAGCTGTAGAAGCAGACAGGGACGGCGTCAGCGTCGGAGGGAGAAGAGGCGAGGAGGTCGGAGTAGGCGCCGCGGCGGGAGAGGGAGCTTGGCCAGGGGGAGCGCCAGGAGAAGACAATGGTGGAGCGGACGGAGACATCGAAGGAGGGAGGGTGGGCCTTGCCGTCGTAGTTGTCGTATACGACGAAGGTGCGCAGGAGGAAGCGGCGGTGAGCAGAGGAAGTGGAAGAGGGAGGAGGGAGTGGGAGGGTGTAGCAGTTCTTTTTGCCGGAGGAGGTTGGGAAGAAGCGGAGGGTCTTCTCGTGAGGGTGCTGGAAGAGGAGGGGCTCCGAGACGATGGAAGTGGCGCCACCGGAGAAGTAGCGGTCGGAGAGCCAAGTGGTGTTGAAAGGGTCGGTGGTGTTAGTGGGACTGCCGCAGTCGATGTGGTAAGAGAAACCTGCAATTATTATATTATTATTCTTATCAGAGAATGAGTGAATCAGATTGGAATATTATTACTTATGAGAATGAGTGAGTTTGGGTGGAGGGAGATGCATGTTTCTTACCGTAAGGATAGGAAGAAGAGGGAGAGGGAGAGGGAGAAGGGAGAGGGGTAGTGGTGGTGGTTGTGATAATGGTGGTTAGGAGGAGGAGGAGGAGGAGGAGGAGAAGAGGGAGAGTGAGGGACATTGTATTTGTATTTCAGTATTTGTATGAATGAGTGTGGGCGTTTATTCTAGTGAGACAGTTAGAAGGGGGGCCAATTCCAAATGGGAAAGGTAAGGTAAGTGGGGAGAGGCAATAATGGAGTGGAGTGTAGATCCAAGAAGAAAGAGAACCAGGGTGTGTCTGTGTTGTGACTTGTGAGCTGTGACTTTCTGTCAGTGACTCGGTGGGTTGAGTGAGTTCAAAGAGAGAGAACTGACAGTGATAAGTGAGCCAAAATCCAAGGGAGCGGTAAGATTTTCCAGCAACAACCATGCATAGACATTGAAAAGGCTTATTAGTTATTATTCATAACCGATAATAGGATAAAACGAGCAAACACCATATGGCATATGCAAATGTAGAAGAATATGGAAATGCTAGTGCGCAAATTACGGTTTTTTTTAAATAAATAACATAAATATTTTATTTACCACAATAAATAATTTGTAGCATTTTTATTAAAATACATCGAAAATTTTATTTCGTTTACAGTATAAACGAAACAATACTATACGAATCTCGTTTATACTCTAGACAAGATAAAAACACATAATATTGATGTGCATATTTCGTTTACCGTGTAAACGAGATACGTTATGACAAATTTTCAGTAGCTATAAAAGGATATACAACTCTTTGTATTTTTCGCAAACATTTCATTGCTTCTTCTCTATCTTTTTCTTCTAAAAATAAGTCAAAATGTCTAGTAGTAGTGGATATTTGATTGTAAGTGTGTATCCCAATTGCCATATGAGAAATAGTAATAATGAGATGATATTTGAGTGTGAGAATTCCATTCTGTTGCGTACCCAACGAGTAAGTTCTTTGTCCGAGCTGAATAGTCTGATATTGAGTAGCGTCAGTGGTAGCGGAAGAAAAGAGATCGGAAGCGCGGGGTATAGGTTGCTAGCACCGATGGGAAACAGAGTTTTCGGTTTCGACAATTTTTGCTCCATGGCGACGAGCATGTGCGCCTGATGTTTGACATCTATGGGAGAATCATTGCGGAACAAGTGATAGAGCTTTCTACGAATATTGGTGATGTCAGTGGTGGTGAATCTAGACAGTCGAACTTTGTGCAGGATGACCTACCTTTCGCATCACCATCGCTACACGTTGCTCGTCCAGTGGAAGAGATCGATGTTAATGGTGAGGACTCAAACGAGTAGTATTTGCGGATAGCAACGAGCGTGATTCTTCTAAAGATGATGACGATGAAGAGTTTGTACTGGAAACTCCGGTCGAGCAATCATGTTGGTATCTTCTGCCTCCCCCGAACCCAATTCCGGCATTGTCATCTGTACCCAGTCACTATCATGCATTGGATGTGGATGCAATGCAAGAGAAAAATCCGTTTTCCAACATTGGTGAAGACGTTTACAACTTATACGGTAGTGTCAAATTTTGAGATGGCCACAGATTCAAAAACAGAGATGCAGTATTGCAGGCGCGTGAAGAATTACAATATTCACAAAAGTGCTGAGTACCGAGTTGCAGATTTGGATCGATTAAAGTACCATGTACATTGCCGACAATATGAAGCAAGATGCACTTGGAGTCTCCGTGTTGCTCTTCGAAAGAATTTCGATATTGGTAAGTTCAAGTTTAATTGTGTTCTATATTCTCAGTTATCATTGTTATGCTTGTTTTACATGTGAACCACGATTGTTCTATTTCATTAGGGAGGTGTGTAGGATGGGAGGGGTGCACACGTAGTTTAGCACCTACCATGTCTCAAGACCATCGACAGTTGGACAACAGTCTCATCTAAGGGTGTTCACGGGTATCAGGCACCCGATTACCCATCCGAATCCGAACCGAACCAATTAAATTGGTTCTGAAACCAATGGATAGTCGGGTACAACCCAAATCAAATTGATGACACTCTCTGTTAATTGGTTCGGAGAATGGTTATGGGAGTGCAGAACTCGAAACAACCCGTAGACCCGAACCCTTTATTAATTAAATTAAAAATATATATAAATTTAAAATATATATAACTTTTACTGATTATTTATGACAATGACTTAAGTATTTAGCTATAATTGTGGATTATTATGGATATTTTATTATTTTTAGCATATTATTGACTTGTTTACTGATTTTACATGTTTATTAATTATTATATTTGCAGGATTTTTAAAATAAAATTTTCATTTTTTATTTTTTATGAATTTCTATTTTATCGGGTACCAAATTACCCAAACCAAGCTAATCCGTTCTTAATCGGTTTGGTTTGGTTCGAGTATACACAAAAAACATAAATCCAAACCAATTCGAACCAATTACAATTCAATTAATTCGATTCTAATTTCACCCCAAATCCCAACTAACCCGATCCGTGAACACCCCCTAGACTCTCATCTGCCATGTCATCCTCTTGTTGATACAATTCAGCCCATCCTGTCAGCATCTCTGTCCTACAAGGTACAGTTAGGCAAAGCTATCACTTCAAACCCTCATACAGAAAGGTTTGGATGGCGAAGCAAAAGGCAATTGTGCAGATACACGATGATTGGGAGGATTCATACAATAAGGTGCCAAGGTTACTGCAAGCACTACAAAGTTATTGTTCTGGAACAATATGTGAGATCACTGTTTGTACCGTACTATGATGGACACCTTATGGTGCGTGATTGCAGCATGTTTGATAAAGGTATTTTGGACATTCCCTGCCTGTGTAGAGGCTTTCAAGCATTTCAAGCCATTTGTCTCCTTTTATAGCACACATCTGTATGGCAAGTTTGGTGGTATTTTGCTTATTGTAGTGGCAGAAGATTGTAATAGCAATATCCTTCCTGTAGCCTTTGTAATTGTTGAGTTTGAGACGAGAAATCATGGTCTTTCTTTCTTACCAATCTAAGGTGACACGTCACCCCGTAGAAAGGCATGTTGATTATTTCTGATAGATCACAGGCGATCAAGGCTGCATTGAGAGTTGACGATAGTGGTTAGCATCCTCCTAAAGCATTTCATACTTATTGTGTCTGGCACATGGCGGTGAACTTTATGTCTCATTTCAAGTTTGCCAAGGGAAAGCAGTATCTCATAAATGCTACTTACAGTTCAAGCAACGCTGGGTACGAGCAGTACATGGATGCATTGAGGGGTTTGTCAAGGGAGATGGCAGACTAGGCTTATAAATTCAACAAAGAGATTTGGCTACAACATTACGATAGTGGCCGCTAGTTTGGGCACATGACGATGAACCTCTCAAAGTGCATGAATGATGTGCTTAAGGGTACACGCTATTTACCGATTTCAGCCATCATGCAATGTACCTACGAGAGGCTGCAGTAGTTGTTCGTCAGGAAGGGATGGGAGGCACATGCTCAACTAGTGGCGGGAAATCAATTTTCACAATGGCAGATAGCTGCTATTCAGAAGAACAAAGAGAGAATCTCTCCGATGCGCGTCATTCATTGCGACAGACGGGCTTCAGTGTTCTTGGTTGAGGAATTAGAGCCTTTTGAAGGTTGGTCGCAAGGGGCATTCCGTGTTCACTTGACGGCTAACATGTGTGACTGTGGCATTTTCCAGTCATTCTATTTTCCATGTCGTCATGCGCTTGCCGCCTGTGTCGCCGCTAGTGTTGAATGGGGTTCATACGTCCATCCGGTGTACCTGCAGCAAGTTGTATTCAAGGTGTATAAGGCGGAATTTTTCCCGATATCAGACGAAAAGCTTTGGCCGGATTGGTATGGGACACAACTTCGTCCTAACCGTGCCATGCGCAGAAAGTCTAATGGAAGACCTATTTCCACCAGGTTTCGTAATGAGATGGATGAGGACGAGCACTAAGAGAAATGGTGTGGTCTCTGCAAGCAAATCGGTCATACTCGAAAAGGTTCTCCAAACCAGCCGACAGACAAGGCTTAGTTTACAGTCGCTAGTTTGTATGTATTTGTTGAGGTTGTTGTTTTGCATTGGTCATGTGTTTATGTTGTTCATCATGTCATGGTTCACTTTGTGATATTTTCACAAAACACATTTTATACTCGAATTTTATTAATATCTACGATTCATGAGTTTATGTTCGATTTGAATTCTAAAGGTTAAACTATAACACATGACCACATTTAAGAAGACCATAAATAGTGTACCAAAATATAACATAAATAGAGTTCCAAATTACAACATGTATAGTGTATCAAAGTACATCAATGGTAACATGTTGAATAACAAAATACAAAAGTAATAACAATGTCATCAATGGTGATCACACGGTGGGAAATGTAGGCGATGTCCGGTGCCACATGGCGGAGGTTGTGCCTGTCGGTGAGGTCTGCTAGGACATTGGTCCACAGGAGGCTGTGGGTGACGAGAGGTGATGAATCCATATTTGATTATAATTTTTGTCTTGAATTGGACGGATTTCGTCACCTAAACTCACACTTATTCACCAAAATAGCATACTTTTGTGATTTCTCCATAATTTGGACCTAAATATGAAAACATGCATTTTTGTGCTTAAATTGACCAATTTAATTCCAACTTTATTCCATTCGATGCCGTGATATATTTTGTGAGTGATTTTAGGTCAATTAGGCAAGAATGGGTTGGTAGAAGTGGAAGGAAGCATGCAAAATGGGAGATTTCATGAAGAAAACAAAGGAGAAGCACTCAGTCAAGTGTGTCTATGATAAACCACTATTTTATGGTTTATCTTGTGCTTAATTGAGTGGATTTTATCAACTCTTTACCCACTTGTTCATACTATTTGCATGGTTTTACATTTGCCTTCCTAATTATGTGCTTTGATTGAAAACATGCTTCTTTGATCTTATATTTGCTTATTATTAATCCTCTCTTATTACCATTAGATGCCTTGATATGTGTGTTAAGTGATTTCAGGAATTACACGGCAAGAATGCCTTAGAGGATGGAAAGGAAGCATGCAAAAGTGGAAGGAATACAAGAAGTTGAAGAAACTGCAAAGCTATCAGCCTGACCCTCTCGCACTAAAACGACCATAACTTGAGCTACATAGGTCCAAATGACGCCCTTCCACTTGCGTTGAAAATCTAACGTCCGGGGCGTCGATTTGATATATAATTTTCCATAGTGGCCGTACAGATAGGCGACGCGAACGCATCATCCACGCGGACGCGTCGCATCTGCGAAAATCAGTGTGGCAGATTTTGCAAACAGTGAATCCTGGGCTATTTCCGGCCTAGTTTCAAGCCCAGAAAACACAGATTAAAGGCTGCAAGTGGAGGAATGAAGGAGACACTTCAGATGCTATTCATAATTCACTTTTTATTATTTTAGATGTAGTTTTTAGAGAGAGAGGTTCTCTCCTCTCTCTTAGGATTAGGATTAGGATTAGAATTTATTTTCGGATTAGGATTTCTTATCACTTCAGGATTATTTCATCTTTAATTACAGGTTCAATGTTCCTTTTATTTATTTTCTCAAATTAATTTATGGATTTCTATGTTCAACTCAACTTCTTTATTTGGCTATAACTGCCCATGTTACATTTGATTGAGTTATTAATTTATGATTTTGAGGTATTTCAGATTGATGATTGCTGTCTTTTATTTATATAAATAATTTGGAGTTTCCTAATATCCTTTTGGCTTTGGTTGATTAATTGGTGACTCTTGAGTTATGAAACTCATTGTTGATTGAAAATTGGCACTCTTCAAGAATTAATTCGAGATCCAATAACTCTAACTTTTCCTAAGGAAAGACTGGGACTTGAGGATTCGAATTAATTCATCCACTTAACTTACCTTCATAGTTAGAGGTTAACAAGGTGGGAGAAGAATCCAATTCTCATCACAATTGATAAGGATAACGGGGATAGGACTTCCAGTCTTCATATCTTGCCAAGAGTTTATTTTACAGTTATTTATTTATTTTTATTGCTTTGAAAATATACCTGTGCCCATTGCCCAAATTTCAAAACCCCTAATTTTACCTTTTTCATAGCCAATAATAAGAACATACTTCCCTGTAATTTCTTGAGAAGACGACCTGAGGTTTAAATACTTCGGTTATCAATTTATTTAGGGGTTTGTTACTTATGACAACCAAAACGTTTGTATGAAAGGACTTTTTTTGGTTTAGAAGCTATACTTGCAACGGAAAATTATTCTGAATTCTAGACCACGCAAAAGTTCTCTCATCAAAATGGCGCCATTGCCGGAGAATTGCAAATGTGTGCCTTATTATTGGTTATTGTAAATATTTAAAAAAAAAACCATATCTTTGTCAAAATATTTTCTTTTTGTTAGTTTTTGTTTTTATTTTCTCTTACTACTATGAACTCTCACCCCTTTGGCTATGAGTTTGGTTACAATTATGTTGCAGGAAGAAGAAATTACAATGAGAACATGTATCAAGGTTGGAACTATCAAAGATGGGAGGAGCCACAAGGATTTGATCAACCCTCATGGCAACAACCACCTCCAATGGACTATCAACAACCACCACCATATGCCTATGAACCCTTTCCTCAACACAACTTTGAACCACCACACTCACAAGCCAACTACCACCATTCACCTTCATATGATCCTAACCCTCATCTACCACACCAACCACCTTATGAGCCATATGAACCATATATAGAACCACCCCAATTCCAACCCAATTACTCCCAAGAACCACCACCTCAATATTTGCCATCTCCATATCCATCGATCCAAGAGCACTATGATCCTACTTATGATAGCCGAGCGCAGCAAGATTCAATGGATCGTCTCACAGAAACATGTGCAAAACTTCAAGCAACCCTTCGCCAACTGGATCAAGCGATAAATCAATTAGCTTCCCGACGTTCGGACACTCAAGGAACCCCCATGGCTTCATGTGGACAATCTAATGAAGAACGTAGCATGAAAGAGAAACTAGAAACTCCAGTGAACAGTACGGAACATGACTTTGTACTGGAACAAGTGGAGGAAGCCGGAATTATTGAAGAAGAAGAAGTGGTTGAATACTTAGGAGATGCAGAACCTCCACGGGAACCTCAAGTCACAGAACCCTCTTCTAAGGAGTTTGAATTTGTTGTTGAGGAGGGTGTACAACCTCCAAGACATATCATGGCTGAAGACTTGGAAGAGGTTGATCAAGAGATGAAGTTTAAAGAAGAATAAGCACAACCTCCCATGCCCTTGGTAAGCAATAAAGAAGAGATTAAATTGGAAGAAAGCTACCAAGAGGACGAGGTTGAAATTGAAGAAGCTTGCAAAGAGGTGAAAGATGTCAAAGAAGAGCACAAGGAAGTAGAGCTTGCACGTTCATTAAAAACACCTCCCCCTAAGTTGCCATCATCCTTCACAACATTCAAGTGGGTAAAATTCATATCTCTTAGCTTTCTAATTCCACTTGAATACGGGCTACTGGAGACGGATGGTCAACTTAGAGCTCTTTGTGGCATTAATAGTAAGAAGAAGATGGTCAGTAGTAAGATCTGTCCTGCAAGGTTCATTATGGTTGGAAGATCGAAATTTAAACGCAAAGATTGGTATAGAGCTCAATTGAATGGGTCTAGGAAGTTGTTTGGACGCTTCAGTGAGAATTCTAAAGCTGAACCACCCGGATAGAATCATGATAATCAACTTAAAGACGGGTGTAGAAACAAGATTTGGGATCCCAGAGGATATTGGATTTGCAAACATTGGTGGAGATTCCTGGATCAGTACAAGCACAAGCCACCATAACAAGGAGCTCACCAGAATGTCCAACTTAAAGACTTTAACTAAAAGTGCTAGGTGGGAGACAACCCACCATGGTATGATCGTTTCTTTTTCATTTTTATCTAGTTTTATTTGTTTTCAAGTCTTATTTTATCTTATTATATTGAACCTGGAGTTTTGCATAACATTCATATTAGCATTGCATTCTGCATTTTTCATGCATATAAAAAAAATGCCACGTGACGCGACCGCATCAGCGACGCGTCCGCGTCGCAAGGAGAGGGGAGAAAATAAAAATGAACAGAGAGTCACGCTGGAGCGTGGCTGGAGGCGTGCCAGTGGCACAAATCGACCCACGCGACCGCGTCACCGACGCGTCCGCGTCACCGACGCGTCCGCGTCACATGGGAATAACGGCCTCCCATGCGACCGCGTGACCCACGCGGCTGCGTGCCCTGATTTTCGACGTCAAAAGGGTGCACAATGAATTATTGTGCGAGAGTGGTGCTGGATTGGTGCTGAACGCACAATTCTACCCACGCGGACGCATGGCTCACGCGTCCGCGTCATTCCCTTCTAAAGCCCACTCACGCGATCGCATGCCCCACGCGATCGCGTCACTCCAAATTTGGCAATTAAAATAATTTGAACAGAGAGTTGTGCAGGCGCGAGGCTGCACTCGTGCCAGAAGCATAACATGTGTCACGCGACCGCGTCGATTAATTTAAAGCGCAAGTCACGCGACCGCGTGTCCCACTCGTCCGCGTCGCTTGCACCGCACAACTCAATCCTAATTTGCCAATTATCTTATCTTTTCTTCCCCAATCCTAATTTTTCCCTCCCTCCTTTCTTACTCACTTCTTTCCCTTCTCATTCTTCTTATCTTTCATTTTATTTATTTGCATATTTCATTCATTGCATTTTAATTTAGTGCATATTTTTCTTATCTTTTCTAAACTTATTATTTTTCCTTTGGTGTTGATTTTCTTATTTAACTGTTGCATCTTTTCTGGTATAATTTTTAGTTACTTGTTTTACAATGTTGGGTGATGCTATTTTTCTGTCAATGTCAATCTTTTATGATACCTGTATTCCTTTTGCATTGACATGAACTTACATTGTCTTTTATTACCCACTCTCTTCCCCATTGTTGTACATTTTGTACCACTGACATGCCATGGCTTCTATTGTTTTCTCACGTACATGTTGAAGCTTCCATGTAAATGAGACCTTTATCATTTGGTATTAACCCATCCATACTTCATTTATTTTCTTATCTCTATTTCTGGGTTACTTTTCTTTCCTTTTTCTTTCAGGATGGCCACCCGGAAGGGAACCAGAAGACATTTATATGGGGAGACAAGACAAGTCCATCTGCACAATCTTTGGAGAGAAGCATCAGTTGGAACAACCCATCCACCTTCACATCTCAGCATGCACCGAGGACGGTGCAATCTTTATGTGTGGGGAGGTCGATACCGATCTCCATGGGTTAGCTATTTTCTTCTTTTCAACACCATTGTTTTATTTTCTTTGTTTATTCATTATTGCATTTGCATGTTTGTTGATTTTATGCATTTAGTCACTACTTGGCTGAAGTAATATTTTCTTTTTCAAGAAAATTTTTATAATATTTCACTAGTTTGAATTAAACTTTTTGAAAAACTTGTTTGGAAGTTTTATTTGGAACATAGGTAAAAGCTAGAACACACAACCTATAAGGTTTGAGCTTAATTGTATGGTTACATTATTTAACCATAATATTTTATTCTTGTGTGTTTCCTCCTCTATAATTGCAATCTTTACTTTGTTCCATTCTATATGTCCATTATTTAGTATATTTACATGCTTGCATATGATTGAGGCCATTGTTTGATTCTAGCTCACCATTCCCAAGTTAGCCTACCTTTACATCACCCTTGTTAGCCCCCTTGAGCCTTTAAATCTCCTCTTGTTTTATAATCACATTACTAGCCTTAAGCAGAAAAACAAAATAAAAATCCCAAGTTGAATCCTTGGTTAGCTTAAGATAGAAATTGTGTAATTGTTGAAGTGTGGGGAAACTTTATGGGAACATGGATGATAAAAACAAAGGGTGGAAAGTTGAAAAGAATGAAACAATTCAAAATAATTTTTTTGGGAAGCATGCTCATGTGAAATCAAAATAATTGAATTACCATGTGCATTAAAAAAAATAATATAATTCAGTATTTGAATAAAGGGGATACAAAAGAATTCTCCAAATGCAAAATAAAGAATGCAAATGGAACAAAATTAAAACTAATGCATGAGCATGTAACATCAAAAGTGGGAAAATATGGGAGAATAGGTAAAGAAGCTTTGCTTTACAAAGTATGTATGTTAGGTGAGATCTTAGACTAATTAAGGATTCACTTAATTAGCTCACTTAGCCTTATATATATATTCCTACCTTTACCTCAGCCCCATTACAACCCTAAAAAGACCTCATGATGTTTGTATTAGTATACTAAATACTTGTTGATTGGTTAGATGAAGAACAAAGTTTTAGAAAGCATGATTAGAGAAGAGTAGAGAGATTGACCCTAGACACTTGAGAGATTTGAGCGCATTTACACTACCAGTGAGGGTTCAATGCTTAATTCTATGTTCCCTGCTTTCATGAGCTATCTTCTTACATGTTTACTTGTCTTTATTTTATATGATTTGAATTAGTGAAATATGATTTATGTTTGTCTTGGAGAACTTATTTATTTTTAACCAAGTAGGTAGAAGCATTTTTGCATGTAGTTGCATTCATATAGATAGATGGCATTTCATACATCCTACCATTCCTCTTCATCTTTATAGTTTCTCTTGAGCTTAGCATGAGGACATGCTATTGTTTAAGTGTGGGGAGGTTGATAAACCACTATTTTATGGTTTATCTTGTGCTTAATTGAGTGGATTTTATCAACTCTTTACCCACTTATTCATACTATTTGCATGGTTTTACATTTGCCTTCCTAATTATGTGCTTTGATTGAAAACATGCTTCTTTGATCTTATATTTGCTTATTATTAATCCTCTCTTATTACCATTAGATGCCTTGATATGTGTGTTAAGTGATTTCAGGAATTACACGGCAAGAATGCCTTAGAGGATGGAAAGGAAGCATGCAAAAGTGGAAGGAATACAAGAAGTTGAAGAAACTACAAAGCTGTCAGCCTGATCCTCTCGCACTAAAACGACCATAACTTGAGCTACAAAGGTCCAAATGATGCGATTCTACTTGCGTTGAAAATCTAACGTCCGGGGCTTCGATTTGATATATAATTTGTCATAGTGGCCGTACAGATAGGCGACGCGAATGCATCATCCACGCGGACGCATCGCATCTGCGAAAATCAGCGTGGCAAATTTCGCAAACAGCGAATCCTGGGCTATTTCCGACCCAGTTTCAAGCCCAGAAAATACAGATTAAAGGCTGCAAGTGGAGGAATGAAGGAGACACTTCAGATGCTATTCATAATTCACTTTTTATTATTTTAGATGTAGTTTTTAGAGAGAGAGATTCTCTCCTCTTTCTTAGGATTAGGATTAGGATTAGAATTTATTTTAGGATTAGGATTTCTTATCACTTGAGAATTATTTCATCTTCAATTACAGGTTCAATGTTCCTTTTATTTATTTTCTCAATTTAATTTATGGATTTCTATGTTCAACTCAACTTCTTTATTTGGCTATAACTGCCCATGTTACATTTGATTGAGTTATTAATTTATGATTTTGAGGTATTTCAGATTGATGATTGCTGTCTTTTATTTATATAAATAATTTGGATTTTCCTGTTACCCTTTTGGCTTTGGTTGATTAATTGGTGACTCTTGAGTTATCAAACTCATTGTTGATTGAAAATTGGCACTCTTCAAGAATTAATTCGAGATCCAATAACTCTAACCTTTTCTAAGGAAAGACTGGGACTTGAGGATTCGAATTAATTCATCCACTTAACTTACCTTCATAGTTAGAGGTTAACAAGGTGGGAGAAGAATCCAATTCTCATCACAACTGATAAGGATAACGGGGATAAGACTTCCAGTCTTCATATCTTGCCAAGAGTTTATTTTACAGTTATTTATTTATTTTTATTGCTTTGAAAATATACCTGTGCCCATTGCCCAAATTCCAAAACCCCCAATTTTACCTTTTTCATAGCCAATAATAAAAACATACTTCCCTGCAATTCCTTGAGAAGACGACCCGAGGTTTAAATACTTCGGTTATCAATTTATTTAGGGGTTTGTTACTTGTGACAACCAAAACGTTTGTATGAAAGCACTTTTGTTGGTTTAGAAGCTATACTTGCAACAAAAATTTATTCTGAATTCTAGACCACGCAAAAGTTCTCTCATCAGTCTGCACACAACTTCTGTGTTTACACACAAGTACAGAAATCAGCAAGTGTGCCTACGTACAACCCCTGTGCGTACGCACAGGTGAAAAATCAGCAAGTGTGCATACGCGCAAGTTTCTGCGCGTGACTTCAGTAATGAAATACGTAGCTCGCGATTTTGGAGCTTTCTTAGCCCAATTTTGAGTGTGTTGAAGCTGGTTTGAGGTGCTATATGAAGGGGACATCAACACATATCAAGGCATTAGCTTAGGATTAGATTAGGGAGCTCACCATTAGATAGAAAATGCATTAGGAGTAGGAGTTGTGTAAATAGAAAAAAATCTCTTTAGGGTTTACTTAATTTCCATTGTAGCATTTTATAGTTCAAAAGTTTGATCTTGGATTTTGCTATCTCATTGTAAGTACTCTTTAATTTCCTTTTTTATTTCACTACTCTTGCTACACTTTCTTCTATTTCTAGTCACTTTGTTAATATATGCAATTTTGATTTCTTAAAGTTTTGGTTGATGAATTTAATGTTTTATAATTTCTCTTTGTTTGTTTGAATGTTTATTGTTGATATTGTGAATAGTTTGGTTATAGTTTTCATTTTCCTTTGTAATTTTACAAGTTTTATTTTTTGCCCACAAGGTGTTTGTTAAAATGCCAATTATGAGTTTTGACTAGATTTTCACACCTTGGCTTGGGATATGAGTTTCTAGGATACTAGAGTCAAAATATCCGATATTTAGGGGTAATTCTTGGGTAGTTAGTTGACTCTTGTTTTCATTGACGCTGCCTTTTTACCAAGTTAATTGGTAAGTTAGCTAGGACTTATAGATTAAGGTCAATTATGTTTGCTTGACTTACTCCTCGATGTTAGGGGTTGATGAAGCGAGATTGACTCATCATAGTTGCCATAGTTGTGGTTATGACGATGATAGAATTCCTTAATTCTCATTCCCAAGTCAAGGCTTATTATGCATATATAGAATTTTCACTAAGTTTTGATCTTGCTTTCCTTTAATTTGCATTAATATCCTTTTTGATCATTTCTTAGTTCTTTTATTCCTTAATTCTTTTAATCTTTCGTTTCTTGATTCAAAAATTCCTTTTTCCTCACAACCAAGAGTGTGACATCTTAATTGCATTGTCCGAGAAAAATGACCCGAGGTTGAATTACTCTCGGTTATTTAAATTTGAGAAATTAAACTTTGATTGAGAGTTAGTGGTGGAGAAGACGGTGAGTCACCCTGGTCATCTGGGATATCACCATGCTCCTCCTGTTAGTGATATTCCACCTTCTCCTCAGACTCCATGTCCAAGAGCTCCCTACGAGGTCTCTCTCTCTCTCTCTCTCTCTCTCTCTCTCTCTCTCTCTCTCTCTCTTTCTCCCTCTGTAGGCCTCCGGGTGTCCACCTGAACCTCCCTAGCCCATCAACGATGGTCAGAGATGTCCTTCAGCTGGCTGGCAGAAGGATGCACGTCTCTCGGTAAATCCAACAGCCTGGGGTTATTAAACACATCCTGTCCCGATAGTCTAAGCACGGTTGAATAGATATCCAGCATCCCTCCCTAAACCAAGACCTCTACCGATCGTACCACTCAGAAGCTTGGTAGGCCACTAGACGTCATTGCCTCTACCTGTGGTAGTAAGAAACTTGTCAATGTTGACCGGGATCCCCTGGCTTTGGCTGCTAGCCATTGAACCTGCACTTCACCTGATCGGCATGGTAGAATTTAACTATGTTGAAGCAGATGAGGGGGACATCAGACATCCATGTCCCCCACTCCACCTCTTCCTTCAGCCATAGCGGACAGATATCCTGCAATGCAGGAATGTCATATAGTGTCCATAGAAACTACATTAGTTTAGTGAAATAATGATCAATGACAAGTACTAAAAAATACAGAGTTACTATTTGAATTATAATTTATATATAATATATAAAAATATTAATATAATTTTACTCTATTATAATTTTTTTTCTTCTTACTTTTTCTTCCATCCAAGTAAAAGAAATTTTTTCCTCTATTTTCTTTTCATTTATTTTTTCTTCATCTAAACACACACACAAAAATATACTTTTTTCCATTTTGTTTCCTCTCATTTTCTTTCTTTCTATTTTATTTTCTCTTATTTTTTATCTTATATTCAAACAATAACTTAGTGTTTATCTATTTATCTTCTATTAATATTGTTATAACAAGGATACACGTGACTGTATAAAAATGATATAAGCTAACTTTGATTATCTGAGAATTTATTGAGTGGTTAGAATAGCTCCACGTTATGAACCAATGAATGCTAGCAATAGAGATGATCACAAAAACAGTCAAAAAAGGTATTTGCATAGATTACTCGCATTTTGGTACTAGATGGCTACTCGTGAAATCCTCACGACCTGCCATCCAAAAATAGATAGGGACTTGGGGTGGCAAAAATCCGTCGGGCTGACCCGTATAACCCGACAAAAAAGAAGGGTTGGGTTGAAAATTCGAGCCTGCCAAACTTAAAAAGTCCACCTACTCCGCACCGCCTAATCCATGAGCTTTGGCAGGTTTCGGTGGGACAGTGCAGGTTTTTCTGCTGGGCCAAACTTTTATTTTGTCAAGACCATTTTTTTTACAAATTTCTATGATGTTATTAATCTACAAGAGGATGAAGATGATAATTGAAGATGTTCTAAGTTGTATTTTAGATTATGTTTTTATGTTTGATTGATTACAAACTTGAAGATGTTTAATCATATATTTTAGACAATATTTATTTTTGTTTTGGACAATATTTATTTTATTATTTTGTTTCAAAAAATTTGATTTATAATTATGTTTATTACATATTTATAATTATAATTTTTTTATATTTTTAGAAATTATAAATTTATCAAAATTATTGTGAAATTATATATATTGTTTAATTTTTAATAATTTATAAAAAAAAAGAGAGCTCGCCAGCCTACCATTAGGCGGGGCGGGGGAGAAATTTAAGATCACCTGGCAGGGTGGGGGCAGGCTAGCCCACCAGATCGCGGACTTTTGGCAGACAGGGCAAGCTTTCCTGTTTGTCACCCCTAATGGAGACACAAACATAAGTATCCACCCCATGGAATAAAATTATTAATTTATCCTAATTTATGTATACATAAATTCATTTCTTGAATTTAGTAACCTTAATTTCTGCCTTCAATTCGAATTCTTCCTTTTTCTTTCAGACTCATTCTCTCTCTCTCTCTCTCTCTCTCTCTCTAACTCACTTTCTCTGCCTTTCAGGTCCGTCACTACGTCACTTAGTATCGTCCCGAAAAATTATGTTATGTTATTATGTTGGAATATGTTTTTATGTTTTTTTCTTTTGAAATGTTATTTTTCATAACGAATATGTTATAAATTGTGTTGAATTATATTGAACTGATTATTTTATGATTATTATATTATGTCTTTTTGTGTTAATTTTTTTCAAAAGTTTACTAAGAAGATCTGCATTTCTTAAGGGGTAATTAAATAAGAACTTGCAATGTCAGACAAGGAACGGGAGCATATTTTTTAAATAGGAGCGAGGGATGGGAAGGGGGTTTCTCATGCTCCTCTGAGTACTTATTACCATATCTAACTAGCAACGGAGATCCAATCTGAGTCGATTTAAGAGGGGACGCGTGGACTTCATCTACATTGGGCCTTTAAGGTAACGAACCTAAGTCGAATTTGGGACCCTAACAAAGGATTTTAGTTGATCTTGCTTGCATTGAGGTCTTACTAGACCCAAATATATCTTGGATTAATATTTTGAGTCATTATTATAGCAAATACTATACTATTTAATATTATAACACTTAGTATATATAAAAGTTGAATATATTTACAAGACATTTTTAATTCAATTAAAAAATTAATTATCTCTTTTTTAATTTTAAATATTATTTTTTAATATAACGAAAAAGTAAAAATAAAAATAATAACTCACATAATTAAAATAAATAATTTTAATATATACATGACACTATATATATCAAGGATTATTATATATGATATATAATTTTTTGAACAATTTTTTCATCTTTAATATTTAATAAATTAACATATAAAATATTATTTAACATATAAAATAAGTAACTTAAGTCATCATCAAGGACAATAAATATAATAGTGCAAATGTTTATTTATTTATTAATAGTAAAAAATATGTAAATAGTATAAACTGATATTTTATAGTATAAAAGCAATAATAAAGGTTATTAATTAAGTTAATTATCTAATTAAAAAAATTATGAAAAATTGTTTAAATAATAATAACAAATAAGATCACTATTTTTACATATTACAAAGTTTATGAAAAAAATTTTGGATAATAAATCAATCCTCAATAAATTACATTAATTCTGTCAAAAAAAAAATAATTAATACATTGGATATTATTATTTATGTACTAATATAATATATATATTATCGATTATCAAGTTTATAATTAATTTTTAATCCAATTTTTGGTAATTAAAATTTAAATGATTGAAATTACTAAATGTTAAATATTTTACATCTAACCAATTTATTTTTTTATTGAAATAAAAAATTGAGCCATTAATCAATTCTAAATTTAAATTTAAATTTGAGTAAGAAAATAAAAAATATTTTAAATTTTATCTCACTAACCAAAATTAATTTTAAGTCAAGAAATTATTTTGCACATCATATATATATATTATGGGATAGTATGATAATTTGCTATTTTTTAATGATAAATATTGTCAAATAAAATAGTGTAAGAAATTAGAAGAAAATGTATTTATAAATTTAGAAAATATTAATTTATTTTTCAATAGAATAAATTATATATTGAATAACAAAAGTTATTATTAGTTTCTCTTCATACTGACTAACACCCAATGATGGTGTTTCGGTCCATCATATTATTAAGAAATATTAATCGATCTAATAATTTTTGTAACGACATAAGTTTATGAATTTGAAAATTTAAAAATCATTTCATAAAATGTGAAATTTTAACAAATAACAATGTTGATTATATTGTTTTGACTTCAAGAATGAATACGATACCAATAAATAAAATTATCCTAAATAAATTTTAACAAAGACAAAAATCCATAAGTATTGCTATTAATAAAAAATTAATCTATTTTAAAGATAAATACAATTTTTTTTACGAATTTTCTAACTCGGCAAGTCGAAAATTAATCCACCACATATTAATGTTCTATTTATTAAGGATGAGATTCGAACTCTAAATATTTGCTTAACCAGACAAATAAATAATAAATTTTTTTATATAATTTTATATATTATTCCCTAGGAAACATAAACTAGTTTATCATAAAAATACATTATAAAATTATTATTAATAAAAATATAAAATTTTTAATAAATATTAAACAAATATATTTATAGTTTTAATAAAACTTCTCACAAATAATATCAGCATGTGCCATTTTAGGTACAAATTAGATAAACCCTAAACATTAAACAACATAGATTCAGATAATACATGCGTGATTCGTGATTATCGCATGCAGACAAATCGCACCACATGACTTTGCCCAAACGCATCTTCTACACCCCTTCAATTATAATTACTAGAGACCAGAATCAAATTTTAGCCGTTTGCCCATCTCAATTGAGTAAACCGACGTTCAAGATCGCATTATCATGGCGTCACGTGTTGCTTACCATGAACCCCAAACCAGGAGAGCACAATCCTCCTCATCACACGTCACAGTAACAAAGCACGCATTCCGAAGCAAAAAGGTAGAGACGCGTCTTTCCAACCTGGCTTCCTACCAATGTTACCCCACGCCAACCAAATCAAGATGAAATACCAAACATACCCCTAAACCTTCTCAAAAACACACACTCCCTTTTCTTTCACTATGAGCCTTCCTCCCACTCTTCATCATGATGCCACCGACATTCATCTTTCTCCTCTTTACAGCTGCAACAGTTGCCGCTGCCGCACATTTCCCAGTATCCGGTGATATTCCCACCTTTCGCGAAGCTCAAGCATTCCGCAACGGAAGGGAATGCCGTCGCGCCGCGTGGTCTGCCGTTGGCGCCGACCATAACCCCGCCGTAATTCACATCGCCATGACGCTTGATGCGACCTACCTCCGCGGCTCCGTTGCCGGCGTCTTCTCTGTCCTCCAACATGCGTCATGTCCAGAAAACATAGTCTTCCATTTCATTGCGACCACGGATTTACTCTTTTTTTTTTAAATTATAATTACTTTAAAGACGTTATAAATTTTTTAGATCAATTAAAAATTTTTAAACTAAAACTACAAATAATTTTGCATAAATTTTAAAATAAATTTTTTCTAATATAAATTAATTTTAATGGTTATACAAATAGATTTTCTGAATATTATCCTTATAGAAATGAAAGTAAAAAAAAAGTAGTTTTTTTAGAAAACTAAAAGGAAAAAAATAATTTCAATGAAACTAAACAAAGAAACTAAAGTTTTAATTTTTTCATTTCTAACTTTTTTATTAACTATTATAATTTCCTCAACTGCCATAATGAATGCTTGGAGATTATATTATTCAACAATGGCTTCTATTTGATATTCCTCTTGACTTTGAACTTTGAAATTCAAGTCTAGACGTTATGGTGGACCAGCCAGTTTCTTGTCTTTTACCAAAAAAAGAAAAATAAATAATCATAATATATAATTGATAATGATAAATGATAAGAAGCACTTATCAGAGAACAAAAACTGTCAAAAAATGTTTGTGGTTGAGGCAAGTTGTAGAAAGAGAAAATAAAGATAAAAGATTCATATACAGATGCATGTATCTTAATTCTTCCCTTTCATTTTCACTTGAAAGCACAAGGCATTGGGCCCCAAACCTGAAAATCCATTGCATACATTTAATGTTATATTAATTAAGCTAACGCAAGTGGCACACATAATTTGTATTAATTTGTACAACAAGTTGATCGAATATGCCCATATATTAAAGGGAAATGGCTTCACCAAATTCAAACCAGTCGTCTTCGTTGTTTTAATAATTCTTTTCCTTCGTAATAAACATGACGTCATATATATGCAGCTAGAATTATTTGTGATTCAATAAAATTTAAGAGATACTATTATTGGAAAAAAAAAGTAACATAGTCTAATTGCTTTTTTTTTCTACCGTATGTCTTCTTCCGACATATTAAGGACTAATCTGTGAAATTTATCACTAATTAATGAATTATTATATGTATAAAATAAAATTTAAATTTTTAATACTTATTTAAACAGATTAATCAATTAATTACTAGACCAATTTAATTTAGTTCGTATTGCTCATATTAAGAACTAATAGACTACCAAAATAAAAGTCTTAAGCATTTTTATTTTCAACCAAAATAAAAGCCTTAAGCAATTTTATTTTAAGACATCTAATTTTTGTTTTCATACAAATATTTTAAAATAAGGGGATACCTAGCTCATTATTATATTACATTAGCAAAACATAATAGGGCCGTAGGGGAAAAAATTTAGCTTATTAGTAGGACTATATAAATAATAAAATCATTATATATTTTCCTCAATATATATAATGTTGCTTTATGTTTATAATTAATGAAGTTATGTGAACACACATCCGAATTTTATAAAATCATTATATATTTTTTGGTCGAGTCAGATCGGATTTAAATAGATCTAAATTCGACTCTAAACGGACACCAAATTTATTTTGACTTAACTCGAAGTAATTCAAAAAAAAATTGGATTAAACTGGGTTGACCCGATAAAATATTATTATATATAAATTTGTAAATTTTATATATTAAAATAATAAAATTTTATTTTTTAAAATAAATTTAACAAATTTTATCTCATATTTATATTAAAATAAATTATTTTAAAATAAAAATAATATCGTATAATATAAAAAATATTAATTGAATTATAAAAATATAATATAACATTACTAATTAACTCAAATATATTTTATTGTAAAAAGTAACTTTTCGCCGAATTAGGTGACCCGAAACAAAATCTGAACCCGACCTAAAAATAACACCAGGTAAAAAATAGAAATCCGAACTCGACAAAATATGTCTCGGATTCAGACCGGATTTTGGGTCGGGTTGGGTCTTGAACACCCCTAGAATTGTTAACAGTTATATGATCTGGAGATAGAATTTTATGTCTCAATCTAGCCCTACGATTGAAATAAATTCATAGACAAAGGCCTAAAATCCCTAAATTGATAACTCATCATCATCTTTATAGGGATGATTGGGAGCAGCAGTCAAGGTTCAGGGAGTTCAAGTAGGTCACGTTCACATGGAACATGGGCGAAGACCACCAATCGCATCAGAACAGGGAAGCCTCATCAATGGTATGGATGCGGGATGCGCCCTGTTCTTCGTTGGTCTGGTATAGACGCCAATCCCGAGCGATCTTTTTTGGTTGTCCAAACAGCAATGTGAGTTGTTGAATCTTGGGAGCTTACTGGAACCTTCTTATTAACTGTTTTTTTATGTTAATTTTTTTTTCAGGTATCGTTGCAAACCGCAGGGAAGATATGGTGCGGACTTTTCGTATGGACAGATGAGGAGGATGAAGTCATGGTTGATTCTGCAAGAGATGTTGACCATTGAAAAATGAATTTAAGCTAGACAATTAGGGATTTGGAAGCTGATGCTAGGGTTTTAAACATATGGAACTATGTTTTAAGTTTGTTTGTATCTTCGATTGTGGTTTTGTGTATTGGTTATGGCTTAGTTGTAGAAAAATAAATCATGTGAAATTGTTTCTGATTATACAAATGAAATTAACTTGAATGTAATAGATATGTTAAATGTCACTTTTTGCAAGTTTTATTTTCAAGTTAGCTAATATGGTGATGTTGAATATTATCAATTTTTACAATGTAGTGGTATGAAGTTGCAGTAAAAAAATAGCACTTAATTGAATAAATTATTATAATAACTAATATGCAAGTTTTATTTTCAATTTGGCTAACATGGTGATGTTGAATATTATCACATTTTGTAACGTACACGTATCAAGTTACAGTTAAAAACAACACCTAATTGAAGATAAATGATTATAGTAACTAATAGGCAACTTTCATTTCCAAATTGATAATAAGGTGATATTAACACTGACAGTTATAACAGTCATTAGCATTGATGTCTATCTAGTATTATCATTATACAAAATACTAAAATCATTTAAAATAGAATCACCTATTCAAATCCAAATTTAAACACTTTATATCAGTTTTACTATTTCTAACTTGTACATAAACAAATCAAAAAATACAATCATCAAGATGAATCCAAGTTTAACATAATTAAATACTACAAAATAGAAAGCATCTCATCACTTCTTCCTTGGAGGTATGAAGTCTGGTGTAGGGACAAACTTTATGACTCCTGCCAATTTTGCTACTGTCCCAAAACTTGCCCCCTGCATTGGTTCCATATTTGCAGCAAGTGAGCGTTGAGTTGATCTTCTCTTTGGGGGCAACTTCTTTGGCCTTGTAGGTTGAATTGGAATAAGTGGAGCAACCTGCAAGATAATGAGTCAGTTCTGTTACAGAAATGTGTAAGCAAGAATTATTGTTTATTACTTTGGAGTGAGTTGGGAAGTCATACTCCTTCATTAATCAATGATTCTGAATAACTAGGTTGTATGATTTCAACCTCTGAAGCTGCAGTATCATTTTCAGCATTGTTACCAGCATCATTTTCAATATCATTAGCAACATCATGTCCATCATTGCTAGCAGTATCCCCATTATGTGCATCAGCACCAACATTGGCAGTATCACCAGTATTTACAACAGCAGTAGCTTCAGCAGCAACAACTTCAACAATGGCTTCATCGTCAGCCTTTCTATGACTACAACTCCTTTTAATGTAGCCTTTTGTTCCACAATAGGTATAAGTAAACTGCTTGTACTTTCTTTTCAACTTAGTTACACTTTTTTGCTTTTTACTTTCTGAATGTTCTTCATCGGCATCTTTTCTTCTTTTTCAAAGTTCCTGGCTTTCTC
Organism: Arachis duranensis; assembly: GCF_000817695.3. Taxonomy (NCBI): domain Eukaryota; kingdom Viridiplantae; phylum Streptophyta; class Magnoliopsida; order Fabales; family Fabaceae; genus Arachis; species Arachis duranensis. Next base: position 101,996,735 of record NC_029776.3, read on the forward strand.
TTTATTTTAGGAGCTAAAGGCTTAAGATATTGAGATTTTTTCTATAGTGTTTCTCCTAGAATTGGATTCAATGAGTGCAAGTATGTAGCCTTATAAGAATCCATAGTCAGCCATTTGTGACAAAAGTCCTCAGGATCTTTGTTTACCCATGATAGTGCAGCACATACATGAACACATGCATAGCTATAATTTATGTGACTCGTAAATAAAATTTACACAATAAGCTCAAACACATAAACAAACTCATATATTAACGAAGTTTTTTAAAGTATTTAAAGTTAGTGAAGAAAATCTCATGAAGAAAAAATGTATTTCTTATGTACTCCTACTATAATTAATTACTATTAACATTAAACTAATAAAAAAATTATCTAAGTAACAATCACTAACTAGACACTGCCAGCATTATTATTAACCAACAGTACTACCAACCAATTTAAAATTGAAAATTGAATGGAACGAATATATATTGAAACTATACATTTTAAGTATCTCCTTTGAATACAAGCATGTTAAAAGAAATTAGTAACAATGCATAACATATGTTACTTTTTTATTAATTAAATTATTATAATTTAAAATAATTTTAAAAAAATAATTTAAAATTATAATTTCAATCTTATCACGTGTATGGTACGAGTAATTATACTTGTTTAATAATATATTTTAGTTCATTCTTTTAAATATTAATAACTAATTAATTGATAAAAATAATAAATTTTAATAATTGTTTAGATAATAAAATAACATTGTGCAAATTAAATCAACCCAAAAAAAATAGTCACAAAAAAAAAATCAACCCAAAAAATACTGTAATAAAAGTTTGAAGCGTTGTTTGAGAAACGCACACATGTTCGACAAATATATTCCATGTGTGAAAGTCTAAGAGAGTGAGAGAGAGAGAGGGAGAGATGGCAGAGTCAGGGAGGTATTGTTACAGGGAAGTAGTTCCATTCTGTGCAATGGTTGCAGTTGAGTGTACCAACGTGGGTGTCAACGTTCTTTTCAAGCAAGCCACTCTCAAGGGATTCAGTTACTATGCCTTCATCGTTTATTCTTTCGCTCTCTCCACTCTTTTTCTTTTTCTCCCTCTCCCCTTCGTCTTCCAATGGTACGCTGCTCAATCATTACATTTCATAACTACTACATGTTTGTTTGTTACAAGTGATGATGAACTATTTATATTATGAATTAGGTCAAGAGGGCTTCCTCCATTCAATGTTTCTCTCGTCTTAAGAATTTTTCTCCTTGGTACCATTGGGTAAGGCTGAAGAGATAGAAGACCCTAATCATGCTTTGTTTTCCCAATTGAATTTGTTTTTAATCAATTGTTGAGTACTGTGACAGATTTGTAGCACAGCTGAGTGGATACAAAGGACTTGAATACACTTCACCAACTCTCTTCTCTGCTCTTAGCAACCTTATTCCGGCTTTTACCTTCATCCTTGCAGTCTTTTTCAGGTTCTTAGGATTCTCCCAATGCTTTTTTGTCAATTTTCTTATACAACTATTTGTCGAGGAAACTTAATAATTGGAGTGACGTAAATGGTTATATATATATAATTTCACTTTTAAAATTAGGGATGATTATAATTCTATCAAGTTATTATGAAACTTGTTTTTTATATTTTGTTACATAATACTAAATTTGAAGATATAATAAATTTTATAGTTATTTAATAAGGATAAATCTTTGTTTAAATAGCATTATCTTATAAATTTTAGCCACAAAAAAATATAATAGTTATGTGCAAATTGAGATCGAACCTTTTCTAGATTCATAAATTTGATTCTTTGAACTTTTGTTAAATATGTATTACGTTTGTTATCAAAATATAAAAATATCAATATAATAAACAAATACTACCTGCATATAAAAAAATCAATCACATATATAGTTAAGATATATAAAATAATTCATATATTTAATAGCTTATTTTTTCATGTGCATATAATATTTTTTTATAACAAATTTGTTTTAAAAAAGTTCACGGGGATCGCCGCGCACTGGACCAGCCACTCAACTACGCCCGAATCTACCTTGCCGACCTCCTTCCGGCCACTGTACGGCGAATCATTTACTTCGACTCCGACCTAATCGTCGTCGATGACGTGGCGAAGCTCTGGAACATCGATCTCGGTACGCACGTGCTCGGAGCACCAGAGTATTGCCACGCGAACTTCACTAACTACTTTACGCGCCGATTTTGGTCGAATCCTAGCTATGCGGCGTCGTTTAAGGGACGCGACGCGTGTTATTTCAACACAGGTGTTATGGTCATAGATCTCCTGAAGTGGAGGGATGGAAGATACACTGAGAAGCTTGAGAACTGGATGAGGATCCAGAAACGAAACCGGATCTACGAGCTTGGATCATTGCCGCCGTTCTTGCTTGTGTTCGCCGGCGACGTTGAGAGAGTGGAGCACCGGTGGAACCAGCACGGCCTCGGCGGTGATAATCTTGAAGGGCTTTGCCGTGACCTTCACCCTGGTCCGGTGAGTTTGCTGCATTGGAGTGGAAAAGGGAAGCCATGGCTAAGAATCGATTCCAAGAAACCGTGTCCGCTGGATAGTCTTTGGGCGCCGTACGATCTGTTTCGGCACTCTTCGTCGGTGTCATCGGTTTTCACCGATAGCTAGTTGTTACGGCATGTTTGATTTTCCGTTTAATTTAAGAAAATTGAAGTTGTTGAAGATAATTTCGTGCAATTGCTTTTTCTAAACGGGGAATCAAACAAGCTGCGCTAATACTTTTTATTATTATCATTTTTTTTTATCACCGTTGCGGTGGGAGGGTGGTCACGTGACAGTGGTGGACACGCGCGTGTAGTGGAAAATAATGTGTCTGTGTACTGTGTACGGTACGGATAATGTCTGACACGTGTCTTTTTTGGATGGTATACGGTGATGTAGAACGGGGTTTTGCCGTTTTGGGTTGCCGGTTGCATTGGGGTATTGTGTATAGTAGAATCATAGATTGATAAGGTAGATGGTTAGTGTGCAGTCTACAGCGTCAGTGTGTGGTTGAGGGGGGTTAATGGTAGATAGGTTTTTCATTTGGATAATTGTAGTACCTCACTGATGCTGTATTATGTGACTCGGCGGATTCTTCAATATTGTTGAAAACCGGAAATTGTTCATTCTTTATATATATTTTTTTCCTTTGGTAAATGACATGTTAAAATAGAAAGAGGTTGGAAATTACACAAATATATTTGAGGAGTTAAATTTTAATTTGGTTTCTAAAATTTGACTTGATGTTTAAAATAATCTCACAATTTGATTGGTCTCAATTAGAATTCTTAAATTTGTAATCGTGATTCTGGTTTGTTCTTGTGATCATTTTCGTCATTAGAATGCTTATTTGGCATAATTATATGACACGATGGACTACACGTAACTTGTTAAGTGCTGAGTGGGATTGTTTAGGGGTGTTTATGGGCCGGGTTTAAGTTGATCCAGACTCGGCCCTAAAAGGATAGGGAGTCTATTTTAATCCAACTCAAAGTAATTTGAAAAGAAATCGGGGTAAATCAGATAGACTGGATGAAATATTAGTATATACAAATTTATAAATTTTATATATTAAAATAATAAAATTTTACTTTTAAAAATTAAATTTAACAAAATTTATATCATATTTATATCAAAATATTTTTTTAAAAAAATACCATATAATATAAAAAATATTAATTAAAGTATAAAAATATATT
>NC_029776.3:102002696-102019086 GCF_000817695.3 Arachis duranensis
TCAAATTTATACAGTAAGCTCGACAACATAAACAAATACATATATTAATTAAATTTGCTAAAGTAGTTAAAGTCGGCTCAACAACATAAACCAATATATATAAATTTGAGTTTCATCATATATTCTAGTGGGAAAAAGGTAAGAACCACTTTCTTTGTATTTATGGTATTTTATGAAACCCTAGTATATTGAGAATTGTGTATATTATGTGAAAATAGTGTAGAGTGATATTAGAGGCACTATAAGTGATCATTAGTGAGGTTTAAAGTTAAGGCTTGGTAAAAATTCACAAGTGATCTGAGAGGCTTGATTTTGACTTTCAAGAGGTACGGTTTAAGTTTCATTTAAATACCATATAATGTAGTATGAAATTCTAGACTAGATGTCCCCTAGGACTAAGTTTGAATTGTGTATTTGGTTGGAATTCATATGTATAGTTGATGTGTTGTGACAATTGATGATTTGGATGAAAATTTTGTATTTATCTATAGTTGATATGTTATGGAAATTGATGATTTGGATGATGATTAAGTATTTATGAGTTATGTATTGAATTGATGGATATTGAGTCGGAGGCTATGAAATTGTGTCGGAAGTTGGAAAAGGTGACAATGGTAAGTTGTTGAATGTATTATGTGATTATGTATGAGTTTGAATGAAATTTGGATATTGAATGTGTGAAAATTTGGAATCGTAACACCCTAATATTCAAATATTTATGCTCGAGTCATAAGTCAATGATATTATGGTGGTACGACTCTCAGGTGGATCTTTAATATATAAATATAAGCTTAATTGAAAGGAGTATTAATCGAGAAGCCTGAAAAGAGTAAAAATAAAAATCGCGAAGATGCATCACTCACGTTTCGACAACAAAAAGATAAGGCGTGAAGTCAAACGTGATATACAAATAGAGGCATAAAGAAGAGTAATATAAGTACAGTACATGGATGTATAACATAAGTAAATAGTCACTAGTCGCGACCCGCGAAGTTTAGGTAGGATACAGTATAAAAGTATATGACAACAATATATTCTAATCTCTCCCAAAAGAAACATAAGAGCCTCTATAGGCAAGTTCAAAAGAGCTCAATACATAATATAAGTTCTTCAAAATAAAGGTGGAGAGATTCTAAGCAAAATATAAAGTGGAGAATGTAAAGATCTTCGCCATCTCTCAGACAAACCACAACTCACTTCTGAGCACCTGGACCTGTATCTGAAAAACAAGAGATATATACGGAATGAGAACCCCCGATCCATGGGTTTCCAGTACGGTAAAAGTGCTAAATAAATACAATGCACTGCAACAAAAACTCACTAAGCATCCCAATTTTCTTTTCACCAAGTATCCATCCTAGGTTCTCGCTAATCCATGAATAGGCAACTGTCATAAGGAAAAGATAAATCTAATTCATATCTTTCATGCTCTCCAAGTCTCCAACTCTCTAACTCTCCAACAAATCATAATTAGAATCATAAACAAAACCATCCCCAATTATTTTGTCTCAGCAATTCTATATCAATACATCATATTCCCACTTGGAGCAAGTGAATTCACTTCACTACGCCTACCCAGGAACTCAAATTATCTCATTCAATACTCATCATCATCATTCAATCACATCATCAATTCATCTCGTCAAGAACAGCCCTCAGCGTCCACCGACACCAGTATGAGGGGCCTCTCAGTTGTACAAATACAAGCAGTACAGGCAAGTAATACACAATTAAGGTACAAGTAGCGCATAATCAGGTAACATAGCACATATGATATAGCAATCCAAAGCAAATAGGAAAATCCAAACAATTCAAACATATGCACATGATGAATGCCTGCCCTATGGTTGATGAGTCTCATCTGTCGGTTATAAAGCCAACCCAACAAGTCCTGGTAGCTAACCATTAGACTATCCCTCTGTCATGCATCCCCAACTCGAGTTATACTCAACATAATTCATAATTCATATCCAACACCCTCACTGGTGTATATTCACAGGGGCGAGCTCATCCGGAACTTTCACAGTGTCCGACCACACTTACAACATAGGGTCAACAGAACCTCGGATCTCAACTTGGAGCTAGTGGAGCCGACCCACTGCATCTACCCAAGGAAATCTGAGGCTCAGATAGTTTCAATCCCAAATCATACTCGACTGGGAGCAAGTGGGGGCTAACCATTGCATCTACCCCAGGAGTCTCAAAAGCTCAACCTGGAGCGAGTGGAATCACCACTACTGACGCTACTACCCAGGCGCCATAATCTCTGACCCGGAGCAAGTGGGACGAACCACAACCCTTGCTACTACCCAGGCATCACAATCTTTAACTCGGAGTAAGTGGGACGAACCACAACCCATGCGTCCACCCGGGGAGCCTCTATACTAACCAACCTGGAGCAAGTGGGGCGCAACCACAACCCTTGCATCTACCTAGGAGGTACGTTCTCATATGCCCAGGAGGAACTAAGGAGGGGATCCTAACCTCCCACCATCTCGCTGGGGGCGATTTTACAATACCAGGAAGAACAAGGAAGGGGATCCTCACCTTCCTCCATTTTTCTGGGTCGCACTTCCGAGAAAGAGAGTTCAAGATAAAACAATCATTCAAAGCCATATTTTCATTTTCAGCCATAACTCAATATTTATCATAGCCATCTGGCTCATGGCATAACCAATAACAGCCAATAATCATTATCAAATACAGCCCTTTGGCTTACGGCATATGCCGCACTTCCCTCAACACCCATACAGTCATCATTAGTCATGAATCATCATTAATTCTCCCCTTACTTCGTTCACAAGTTACCACATCTCCTAGCCTATTTCCATTGCTAGGCATACTATAATTATTTAGGGCATAAAGGGCGAGAAAGGAGACTTAGAAGTCTGAAATTTGGCTTTGAAAACTCAAAATATCAACCTTGGGGTGAAAACCACGCGTGCACGTCGCCCACGCGCACGCATGGAAAGCCCAAAAGTACATCGACGCGTATGCGTCGCTCACGCGCACACGTGGATGGAAAAAAGCCAGGTGACACCCACGCGTCAGCCACGCGTACGCGTGGGTGCAGTTTGTGCCCCACGCACAAAACCAACGCAATTCTCAAACAACTCTCGGGAATTTGGCAGGGCAACTGATGCAGCACATCGATGCGTATGCGTTGGCCAGGCGCACGCCTCAATGGTGAATATTTGAAAATGACGCGTGCGCGTCGGCCACGCTTACGCGTGGGAGTGCGTTCTGCTAAAAGTTTTACTAAGTTAAAAAGCTGCAGAATTCACAGTTTCAAACCCCAAACTTCCAACACACATAACTTCTTCTACAAAATTCTTTTTCAACCATTTCTGAACCGTTGGAAAGATCATTGAATAAGATTTCATAAAAATCTAATTTTGAAGAATTCCAAACTCCGTGGATTGAGTTACGGACCGCCAAAGTTGGTCAAAAATAAGTTTTTACCCAAACATAGAAATCACCAATTTTTCCAATGTTTCCAAGCCAAATTCATTTTCACTCATCCAACTGACCACAATCCAATCGCATTCACATAATTGCACTAAACCAAAACCAAACCTACATCGTCTACACAATTTGACCCAAAACCATCAAATTCCACATTTTAATTCCTCAAACCTTATTATTCAATAACCAAACAAATTATTCACACATTCAATATCTAAAATCCATCCAATCACTTATATCATCACACAATACACTCATCAACTTACCTTCCTTACCTTTTTTCGGCCTCCGGCCTAAAATTCACAGCCTCCGGCCTAAATTCACAATTTAAATGCATATTCCACAAATCAATACTCATTATCCAATTCATCAATTTCTCAACACACCAAACATACAAAGCCACACAATCTTCAACTCAATTATTAAGTCACATTATATATCAACTATGCATATTAGCACCAACCATTTACACAATCGAAACTTAATCCTAGGGCATCTAGCCTAGGAATTCTCATCACACCACACGGTACTTAAATGAAACTTAAATTGTACTTCTTGTAGCCAAACTAATTGAGCCTCTTGTTTGGAAGTCTCTACCAATCTTAGCTCCAAGCCTCACCAAAGCTCCTCAAATAACACCAATCTTCCAATTGTGCACTAAAATTACCAAATACACTAACATAACCAATTTCACATATATACATTAACCTATAGGATTCATGAAAATGATAAATCACAAGGGTTTGAGCACTTCTTACCTTAACCCACTGAAGCTTGTGATAAATATCACCCATGGCTCATACTAGAGCACTCCTAAACAACCAAAATCACAAGATTTCCTCAAAACACAAACCAAATTTGAATTTAAAGAGAAAAATGAAAACTAGGCAGAGAACAGTGGATTACTCACAACAAAACTTAGATAGAATTGTAGAGAATGAGAAGAGCGATGCGTGACCGCAAACGGCTCGTCAATCAGAGTTCCGAAGAGAAAGTTATGGTGATTTGAAGATAAAAAAGAGTTAGGATTTTGATTTCCCTTTTCTCTCTTCTCTCTCACCGTGGAACACAATAATAGGGGGGAGGAACGATGCTGAAATGGCTTAATAAAGCTATATATATGTTGGGTCTTGGGATCACTTGGGTCCGGTTCACTTATTTTTGTTCGTTGGCCCAATTTTGGGTCAAAACCTTTAAGATTAACGCTCTAAATCGCACTTTAAATATTTCTACCTTCCCTAATTATAATTCCTAATTTCTTAACCTCATTTACTTATAATCAATTTTCTCAGCTGCAGTATCTAACAGATCTCAGCCGGTATTGCCGGTCAAAATTTCAGTGCGCGTTTTTACGTAGAAAACTATGTTTTTCGAATCAGAAAATTCACTGAATCCAAATATCATATTTAAATTACCAAATTTTGATTGCTAAATTTTCTAATCATTTTTGCTCATATCTAATTTATTATTTAATTAATTACGGTTAGACCGAATTTTACAGGAATGATTGATAGAATAGTGGAAATTTAGGATTTTGAGATGTGAAATTGATGAAATTGAGTTGAAATGTGTAAATGAAGTAGGTTTGAGTTTGATAGATTGTGAATGTGTGAATTGGAGTGATTTAGGGTCTTTTTGTTGATGTTAAAACTCTTTTTGCCTTGTGAATTTTTGGAAAAATTGGTAAATTCTATTTTGGTTAAAACTAATTTTTGGCTAATTTTGGCGGGCCGTAATTCAGTCCTCAGAGTTGAAAATGTTACAAAACTAGATTTTTATGAAAATTCATTGATCGATCTTTTCAACGGTTCATAAATGGTTGAAAAATGAATTTTGTAAAAAAAGATTTGAATGTTTGAAATTTGGGCTAAAAATTGGTTTTCTTAAGCATATAAGCTTTTTCATTGACTGATATGCCATGCGTATGCATAACTCATCGTGCGTAAGTGGGAGTCAGTCTCTGTCAACACCTATGCATATGTGAACATGGGCTGCGTATGCGACTTTGTCACGATTATACTCAAGCGTACGCAACACAAGTCATGCATACGCAAGCAAGCTCTACTGCCTAAACCTTCCGCGTATGCAAAGATGGTCAGCGTGCGTGAGTTTTGAAAATTTACACTGATGCGTATGCGAACATATGCATGCGTACGCGACCACCCTTGTTTTTCTAAAAAGTGAATTTTTAAGTTATTAATCATTCCTCGAGCCTTCTAAATTTTTATAAACCCCGATAAGAATATAGAGCCAGTGTAATTAAGAATAGAGGAGTTAGACATGAGAGTTAATAAAATGTGTTGGTGAATTGATAAGAGATGAACAAATTGTGAAATTGGTGTATGATGAGGAATAATGTGATGATGAATGGTAGGTGATTATGATGAAGGATGATGATGAATGAGTTTAATTACTATTAAATATGAATTGAGATGAGATCGATGGGGAGATTATTAATGAGATTGATAATAAGATTGATGATGATATTGATAATAAAATTGGTAATGAGAATGATTTTGATTAAAATATACCTGCCTGGCAAGATGTAGTGGCGTTGTCCTACTTGCTCCGGGTTTGGGTTTAAGCCTCCCAAGGTAGATGCAGTGGTTCGCCCCAACTTGTTCTTGGGGATACGCGCTTAGGGACTGTCTGGGGTTCGCTACCGGACATGTTGGGTTGGCTTGATAACCGACAGATGAGACTCGTAGGTCATAGGTTAGACATACATCATTTGCATATGTTTGAATTGTTTGGGTTTACTTAATTTTTTTCGATTTGCCTAATTGTATATGCTATATGACTATATGCTAATTGTTTTACCTAAATCTACTTGTGTACTATTTGTGATTACACACTTGAGAGGTCCCTCATGTTGCCGTTGATTGACGTTGAAGGCTGGTTCTAGTCTATTGGAGAGTTGTAAAAAGAGGAGAAATATTGAATTAGATTTAGACTTTCTTATGATAGTTGCCTAATTACTGATTAGTGAAAAATTAGGATGGATAAGATGAGGTATGGAGTTTAAGATTGCTTAGTGAGTTCGTGTTGCCTGATGCAGTATCTATTTGGCATTTTTACCGTACTGGAAACCCATAGGTTGGGGTTCTCATTCTGTATATATCTCTTGTTTTTCAGATGTAGGTCCTAGAACTCAGCCGTAAGCTATGATTCATTTGAGAGATGGCGAAGTTTATTGGACTTCTGTTTTACTTTTGTTTAGAATCTCTCCTCACTTATTTTAAAAAATTTATGTATATATTTATTTCTTTTGGAACTTGTCTTTAAAGGCCTTGATGTATATTTTGGGAGAGATAGAAAATGCTCTTATCAACTGATTTTTATTATTGTAACCCTAGCCGGCCTAAACTTCGCAGGTCGCGACTAGTGCTATTATATTTATGTTTATATATATCTTGTCTTTACCCTATTCTTCCTTAATGTTTTATCTTATCTTCGCTTTCCGAACGCGTTCTATCTTCTTCTCATCGATACGCAAGTGTTTCTATTTGTGATATTTCTTTTACTACTTTTCAGACATCTCGTTTAATAATTACATTCAATTATATATGTATTATAAATTCAGCTTGAGTCGTATCACCTTATTATCATTGATTTATGACTCGAGTATAAATATTTGAATATTAGGGTGTCACACAACTTCCCAGCCACCAAACCACCTCAAATTCCTCATGATACAATCTTGAAAACAGCACCAAACTTGGCTAAAACAGTTCGATTTTTCAGCAGCACCATGGAACCGAATTGTTTAGCTTAATAATCACCAAATTTTAGCATAAATAAAGCAGATAAACATTCAATTTCAAGTATCAAACATCACTTTATTATTCACACATCAAGAACACAATTAATCAATTTCAAATCAGTCAACCCTTACCTCTTGCTGCTGCCTCCAAAATTGGTGCACACACAAAGCTTCCTAGTTCACTTTTCACTTAGCTTTCAATCAAAACAAACTTTTAAATAATGGTGCACCTAGTAATCAAACCATCATTAGGGGGTTTAAAAAGGATTTTCTCATCTCTTTTGAGCTGAAAATGAAGCTTTCTTGATTTACAAGGCACCTAGACAAAAGATCTAAAGAGAAAACATAAAAAATATCTAGTTTAACCAAGTTTAGCCATGGCCGAACCAAACTTTGAGGAAGAGCAGCCATGAAACCGCAACATACCTTAGAAAAACCGGTATGGTTGTGTAGAGAATGAAGAGGAAAATACTTTAATCGGTTTAGATTTGTGGTGAGGGTTTCAGGAAGTGAAAGAATCAATCTTAAAGCTCATGAGTTCATGAAGTTTTCATGGAAGTTCCCAAGAGTTCCACGGCTGGGAGAAGAAGAAAGAAAGTGCTGGAATGTCACTTAAATTTGTTGCAAAAATATCTTAAAACGGATAATTACTAAAATTAGATATATTAGAACATAAATAATAACATATTCAGAGATAAATATATAAGTTATTAGTATAAATAACATTAGTATTATGATCATTATGAGAATAGAAAATTTATGATAAAATATTAGCATAGTTAAGTTCATCGAAGAGTGTTGGTAGATTTTGAATCTAATTATTATATTACTATCATAAAATATCATTATAATAAAATATTAATAATAAAATATTATTATTTAATAAAATATTAATTTCATAAACTATTATTATTTTATTTTTTGCGTATTTAAAATCAGCTCGTAAAATGGAGTCTAATTGTATACTTTAATTTTTAAAATTTCTAATTAAAGTGGTTTAAAAATGCAATTTTTTGCTAATTTAGTAACTAATGACATGACGAAGTATTTAATGATGTGCATGTGCAGTAAAAATGCCTATTTCACTAAACTTTCAGTAAAATTCTATTTGTCGAAAATTTCGTCATTACATTTGATCACTTTCCTCCATGGCTTAAATCATGGATTTCAATCACATGCTCTTTCTTCCATTACTTTTTTTCCGTTGCATTTTTTCTTCCATCTTCCTTTTTTTGGTAGTCGTTTTTTTTTTTTCTATTGTGTTTCCAGTAAAAACAAAATGGAGAAATAAAAATTAATGAAAACAATAGAGTTAAATGAAGGAATAAAAGAAAAAATAATTATTACAGTAGTTTAGTTTATGCTCTCTTTGAATATAGAATTTACGTGTTTTTATCTATGAATTTTTGTTTTATTTAATTTTATTTTTGTATTTTTGGTATAAACTTTTTTTCTGCTTGTTTTCTTCTAAGTTTTTTCTGTGTGTTTTTTAAATTTATGTATTTTCTTATTTTATTCCTTTTTAACATACAAGGATAGAACACCACAAAAGGATAAAGTAGAAAAATAATTGTTATATGAACGTAATTTATCTTTTTCCTAAATGTAGAATTTGTGTTTTATCCACAAACTTTGGTTTTTTCTTTTGAAGAAAAGATTATTATTCTAAATATTTATGTGTTTCTTATAAGAAATTTTGTTCCAAAATTGAAAAATATAAAAGACACGAAAAGTTAAATAACAAAAGATACATAAATTCATAAAGTTGAACACGGAACATAACTAGTCTGTCTATATTATCAGAGAGTAGAAATAAAAGTTGTGTTTGTGTATATCATCAAAGAGGAGGGGAAAAAAAAGAATTTTAGTATTGTCATCTACAATTTTAATGTTTTTCTTTAAAAAAAATTATGTTTTTTCTAAACGTTTGGTATAAGAAATTGTCGTTAAAATTAAAAAGAACTCATAAATACAAAATAGTTTTGTGAAGTTATACATAGAAATTTGTGAAGCTAAATACAAAATACATATATAGATAAAAAAGACATAAATTATTAGTTACAAAACACAAAAACTTTTCCTATGCAAACACATAAATTTCGTAGAAAAGAACTCATCCTATATACGTCAAACGTAAGCTAAATACTGAATTATGTTTTAATAAATACAGAAATCTAAAACTTCTATATTTTTTCCGTTTCTCTTCCAAAATTTTTGTGTTTTTTCGTTTATTTTTCTTCAAGAATTTGTGTATATTGTCAAAAGAATTTTGGATTTGGATCCTCTAAAGTTTGAATTTAATTCTAGAAAATAAAGTGTGATATTTCTATCTTTAAATAATTTCTCTTTCATATTTATTCTTGATCTCACCTATGAAATTAATGGTAGAAAGATAAATTATTCAAAGGTAGAAAGATCACATTTTATTCTCTAAAGTAAAATTCAAACTTTAGAGGATCCAAATTCAAGAAAGAATGTTGTGCTTCATTAAATAAGTTTCTATGTTTGAGTCAAAATAACTGTGTTTGAGTAAAACCGATTTCTTTTAAAAAAATTTTGTTATGACAAAAAATTTGTTTTAATTTCAAAAAAATTATGTTTAAGTAAAAAAAAATCATATTTTCTATTTATGTTTCTCTTGAATAATTTCTGTTTAGGATAAAAAAAATTATGTATTTTTACCTATGTTTTTCTTTAAGCATTTCTGTGTATTTTTAACATTTTTGTGTCTACTATCAAAAATTTAATGTGTTTTAACAAGAACAATGAAAGAGTACAAAAAGAAAAACGATAGAATACTATGAAAGATTAAAGGAAAAAATAATTGTTTCATTAGCTTAGCTTACATTCTCTCTCCATGCAAAATTTCGATATTTGTGTTTTTACCAAAAAAAGTAGCAACAAATTTATAAGAGTTATCATGAAAGGATAGAGAGGAAAAATAACTTATAGATAGAGCTTACCCTGAAGAAAAATGATAAACGCTAAATAAAGGGTTTACTTGATCCAATAGCCATCATTCTATGGTCTCACAACACCCTTACTATCTCGGTTCAACCAACAAGCACATTCAATTTAATGCAAGATCAATTCACAAAACAAATCACATATATAGAAAGAACACATACACAATTAACGAGCACAAAAATTTATCACACCCAAGCAAATATAAACCAAATGCGGTTAAAAGAATCCAAGCATGCTTGCAATTGCATCCATAAGATTCCAGTTAGTTAATGGCAAAAGTAATGTAGTATTCCAGTTAGTCTCGTGTCTTTTATTTTTAAATACACAACAAACAATTTTTTTTTTCTATCTGAACATTATAATTAATGTTGATATACAAACTATAGACAAAATTTTAAAAATAAAAAACTGGGCATATATAAAAGTATTTACAATTTCTCATTCCTCTCTTGGGATCCACCTGCTCCACCAAATGCTTTTCCTTCGTCTGCTGAGCTCATCCATACTCTCATTTAAGGTTTTAATGATTTTCCTCTGAAGTTTAAGTGCAGAAGCTAGAGCGTTTCTCTGTGCATTAGCCTTCTTCTTCTTCTTGGGTTCAATTTCCTATAAGGGAGGAGGGAAATACGTAAGACAAGATAGCAAATAAAAACTGAACTTTATACCACTGCTTAACATGGAGTTAAATAAGTGATTTACGGTTTTGGTGCCTATAAAATTTTCCTTGTGGTTTTGGTCCAAAAGTTTTCAGAAGTAGGCAAAATTGGACTCTGACATTATCCCACATACAGATCAATTTCTTATCCATAATTCGAAGTAGGTGGTTACTTCAATGAAGATGATATTATGAACTAATAGATGGTTTGACATATTTTACTGAACATGTTTGACTAAACTATATAATGATTCATAATATCATCTTTAAGTAGCCACCTTCAAAGGATATGTAACCATCTCACCTAGTTGATCTGTATATGTCGAATGCCGTATGGATCGATTTCACTTTTGAAAAATTTTCGGATCAAGACCACAAGAAAAGTTTTACAAAACCAAAATTATATATCGCTAATTTTAAACCACAAAAAGCTTATTTAAATAATGAAGAACATGATATATACTTTTAGTTCAAGGAGCTGAGCTTCAGTGAATCCACCATCCTTCTCAGTTCCTGATTTTGCCATTAGTTCAGTGACCCACTTGGCAGCTTCTCCGTAATCCTGCTGAGTCGCTCGTAAGAGCTGCAGCCTCAGATTTTGCATGAAAGACAGTGCCAACAAACCTTCTCTATCGAAGAAAGGATGAGTCAATGCGGCTTTTGCACTCAGCCTTTGCCTTGCTTTGTATCTAACCATTGATGTCAGAAGTTCCCATCCTATTCCACCATCTAAATCCAACAAATCAAAGCCCCTCCTAAGTTCAGGGCCACATCGAGGCTCTACGCTTTTTCTCCAAGTAACCAAGTCATAGTCGCACCTCTTTAATTGACGGTTGAATTGTATAAGGCCATTATCGGTGCGTAAACCCGGGAATGCCTATAAGAGAATAATGGTATAAAGCATGAGATATTTGAAATACCAGCTTTATCATATGGCACATTGAATTACTCGTCGTCATCGTTTAAATGTTTCCCCTAATTAAAAATCTGGTCCAGATATATGGAAAATTACCAACAAGGATAGCAACATTTCATAATAGATCAACACAATAGGATTTAACAAAAAGATGTGCATATGTATAAACAAAGTCTTTAACTTAAAGCTACTGACATAGTGACATGCAGTCTTCTATGTCCATGAGGTGATTTATAATGATTCATCTAACATTCATGTGAAATCAATTACAGAAATTGACTGATTAATTCCAGTAATAAGAACAGAATCCGTCACAAGTTCATCAATATTTGTTACTCACCATTTGAAGAAAGATCAGACCAGCACTATAGATATCAAATCTGTCGGGCAAATTCAACTGTTAGAAACAAAGAAAACCATCATGAGCAAAAAAGACATCATTAAATCATAAAGGAAAATACATAATATAAAATTATAAATGATCATTTAACTGCAGATGATTCGTAAGCAATATTTAACCTGCCATAAAACCGGTGAGAGTGCAGTTGCTACAGGAGCCGAGGGTGCAGATGGAGTTTGTGTGCTCATGATGTATTGCTCTGGTGCGGCATATCTGAGAGGTAAAAATCATAGAAGCCATATGCGCATTTTAGAAATACAATTTCATTCAAATTATTAGTACATATACATTTCAATTAAAGCTGTAATAAAATTTCATGAACTTTGAATTTCATCTACTTTAAATCTGTGTACATAAGGCATTAATGTAATCTCTCTAAATTTGTCTTTACAATTAATAAATGAATGTAGTTAGTCTGTGATTGCATAGCTTGTTGTTTCAGTAAGGATACTCCCAACTTTGATTGCCACTTCAAAAGGGATAAGAATGCATATTAATGAAACCTCAAATACATGAACAACCGAGACCTAATTTTCGACTTGCCTCAGTAACAAGCGTCATAAAAAACTCATATTAACTTGATGCCTTGAAAACAGAACTGATTAATTTGAGAGCTTGATTAAAAACAGAAATATACAAATAAATTCCAATAATAATCCAAACCAACCAAAAGAACATAGCAACAGTACTAGCTAGTATACGTAAACAAGAAATTAATTAGGATCATTCATTCATTTATCATTAATCCATGTACATCTGGATCTCAATTGCTAACAAGAAAATGCATATAAGAGCAAAGTAGAGGATTGCATTATTAGGGGCATAAAAGGAAACTCAGTTATAAGTTAGTTAGAGTGAAGTTAAGAGTTTGTTAGAATGGTTGTTAGTTGCTACACTTCATCTGCTGTGTATATATATCCTTGTATATCTTCTGCATGATACACATTGATAGAATAATTCAGTTTTTTAGCTCACAAGTTACAATAGTTTTCATTCCTTGCTATATTCATCTCTTGCTGCTAATATGCATGAAACAAAATGGAAAATCCACTTGTTTGAAAATTGGCAAACTCAAGAATTGCAGGAATCTGAACCAACAACCCTGGAGTTAACAGAATGAAGGAGAATCACTGACACAAAAACTGGACCCGAATCAGCCTTAGGTTCAAACTCCTTCAGCAATTAATTGGTCACATTCACTCTCTTATTTCAATATGGTGACTTGTTGGAATGAGAATGAGAATGAGTATGAGATGTGGGAACGGGGCCTTAAAGGAAATGAGGCAGAAAGTGTTGATGGCTTTAAAGAGAAATTTTTGAAATAGTTCATAAATAAAAAAAATAAAAGCTTCCATTTTCTAATTCCAATGAAAGAAAAATGAAAAGAATCCATCACTAAACTCATTAAGCATATCAAATAAAAAATTCCAACAGTAGATTTCTTTTCTTTTCTTAATATTTTTTCTCCTTTTGAAAGCAGGAAACGGTGCTATCTTTTTATCAAATGTCAAAGAAGATACCTTGGATCCAAGAGAAACTCCTTGGGAATATAGTTAATGCCAACTCGCAGATCTGCAGCAGCTCCAAGATCAATGATTTTGAATGTTCGCGACCCTGATCCCAGGATTAGAAAGGAAACAAGATCTTAATTTGGGGATTTTTTTTTCTTCTTGAAAGAAGGAGCTCAGCACAACAAAGTGCAGTTTATTACAAGGTAAACAATAACACAAAATAAAGAATCAATAAAAGACATACTAAACAAAAGAAACCCTGATCTTAACTTTGATTCTGAAAACTTTTTCATCGGGGAGGGAAAAAAATAAGATATGCAATGTTCAGATTCTTACCTTCAGAAAAAATAATGTTCTGTGGCTTAATATCCCTATGCACAATGCCAGTTGAATGAAGACCGTCTAATGCAAACAACAGTTGCCTCATGATTGTTTGAATAATTCTGTTTTCTCTTTCAACTCCCTTCGGCAAGTCCTGAACCTCACCCAGAATTAATGTTTCAACCTGCAATTTGCGGCACTAATCACTATGGCTGATACCGGAGACATAAGCATTCATGACTTACCAATAAAGCATAAAATTGAAGACTTTAATATGAACAAAGCGCATCAGAAACATAGTGAAATAATGAGTAAAGGCTACGGAATATTATTGTAATAATTTCCTACTACTTTATCAGAAAATTGTAAGGTTAATACTATTAAAATTGATGATTTGCATAAGTAACGAGATTACTAACATTGTATGGAAATTCTCTACTCTGCAGCAAGTCAGCTAGGGTAGCATCCCCTTCAAACCGCCATATAAGCCAGTATTCAGGAGCTTTCTTTGAAGAGCTCTGCAAATGGTTTGTGATTATGAGGACAACTGCTATAACTAAAACTAAACTGTGAACTTATGTAACTGAAAAATGTCTTTAATTTCTCCATACAACTATGATAGTGAAGTTCATCAAGAAGTAGTAGTTTTAATTGAGCAACACCTCAAGAAACCCGTATAGAAAATCTGCGCAGCTGCTTGCACAAGCTCTCCGTACACGCTCATTCATCCAAATTTCTACGGCACCATATTCAGTAGCTTTCTTCAAGACTAAGTCACCTTCCTTCCATTGAGAACAAAAATAGAAGCATAAGTCATACCAATACTATTCAAGCAATCTAACATTTCTAAATCTCACAGGTGCTGAGGCACATATGCCACTCATTTTTGTTTCTTGAAAGCATGATATTCATGAGCAATTAAACTTAAAATGACACTGATTTTCAAAAAAAAATCATAAACAAATGACATGGAAATTCAATGATATAGTAAAGTGCGCCATGAAAATGCAAGCAAGAACCAATTAAGGCAAAATAAACATAAGTGAGAAACTCCATTATTCTAGTAGAAACTCCATTATTCTAGTAGCTTCCAAATAGGCAGCCCACAAGCATCCCGCGTTAACATAGGATCTGCAAAGGGCCATAGTAGCTTCCAAATAGAATAGTAATTAATTAATACCTTTGAAGAGGGCTTGGACGGTGTTGCTCTATAAACTACTCCAAAGGATCCCTCTCCTAACTTCTTGCCCACAACAAAGTCATCCTGCCAAAAACAATAAACCAACGTCAGCAATAACAGTTACAATCAACAGCAGAAGCAATATTAACAATTAACCTATATGAACCAAGCATTGTTGAGTCATGACGCGATGAATCAAACAAGTAGTGGGTCATATTTAACATTTAAACCCTTAACATCTAAATATTTTATAGTAGCATTATCCATGGTGCACTCTAAGCTAAATGGACATATACTAAAATCAAAAGTAATGTAAATTCTTAACAGTAAAGTACTAATTAATCAACCATAATTTTTACTTCTATATAAGTAACGAAATAAGAGATATTATAGAATGAAAATAAGAATTGGCTAAAGTAACATAAAGAAAAAGAAATGAAGTTGAACTGAGTGACCTTTCTATAAGTGGGTCTGAACAATCTCTCAACAAAAGCAAGAACAAACATGTCAAAGAAACCAGGTGCAACCCCAGGTGTGGCCCAAAGGTAAGAGAGAGCACTCAAAGCAAGAACCGCACCAGGAACTGTAAGAGTCAACCCATTTGACTTTGGTAGTGTGCTCCTATAAATTATGTCCCCACACTCCATCACAGTGCAAGGGAGACCAACCCCAACACCCACAAAGAGGTTGTGAATGGAATCAAGAACCCATTCACTTCCACCACCACCACCACCTAATGCAAACACTTGAAAAGGAGGCTGCTTTCTACTGCTGCATGGTAGAGAAGAAGGTTTGATTCTGAATCCATGGCCCAGAAAGAGGGATTTGTTGTGCTTTGCTTTGTTTGCTTGGAGCTTTGTTAACCCTGCTCCTATTCCACTTGTTGCTACAGTGGCCATGCCAGTTCCTCAGTTTACACTTCCTGGCTTTGTGGTAGAAAAAATGGCAGAGAACTTCACTTCATTGTTTCTTTTCTCCTTCCGTTTTAGACCACAAGTTTCTTTTTTCATTTTTTGATTTCCTTTTTGTTTATTTTAAATTGCAAACACTAATATCAAATCAACAACAGTGAGGGAACAATTCATTTTTCTTTTGTTTTAACTTATTCATTATATACTTATCCTATTATTAGTATTATTATCACCGATGAACACAAAAAATTAATTATTAAATTAATTATTTATAAAAAAATATATATATTTAAATATAGAT